>NW_013665618.1:1371733-1384119 GCF_000517525.1 Limulus polyphemus
CCCTGTGTCGTCTCGCCTCCGACCGACGTGTTGGGACAGGGCAGCTATGCCTGAACCATAGTTGTCTCTGGTCTGACCCTTGAACCATAGTTGTCTCTGATGTGACCGTTTAGCTATACATAATGTGTCATTCAAGTGAACAACCAATCTTTAATGATCTTCACAGCAAACGAACTGGAGATGAATTGTAATTTACAATTAGCAATCAAAATCATTAGTATTTGAGTTAAAAATAAGAATCAAATTCATAAAACTTATTCATATTCAAAAGTAGCTTTTTTGACACGTAAAAACATTGTATCGTTACAACATAGTATAAAACTTATACGCAAAAACCTACAGTTAGCTACCTCAAATGTACCTACGTAAAATACGTGGCATTATTCTAGATAACGTATTATTAGTATACTCTTTCCTATTAACACATTTGAAGCAATTTCTATGTTTCGTGAAGTGTTTTGAGAATGGACAAACGACTTACAGGCTAAGTCTTCAATGCGAATTTAATGTAGTTACTTTTGTTATTCATATCGTTAAATCTTTCAAAACATCTTAAACACCTGATTCAGAATAAAATGAAATGATACGTGCCATTTCACCAGAAAAAGAAGAGACGGAACAAGTACTACCACCCCCACCCCATATTATACCCTAACCTCACATTTCATAGCTAACTGAACTAAATCAATTTTGCGAAATCAAGCTTTACCAACAACAACACAGAAAAGTGCAGTCGAGGCAGTCAAACGTCGGTAAATTCCTTTGTGAGCCAAATAAAAATTAAGATCATTCAAGAAATAAATTCATAGCGTATTCATAGAATAATTATTGGTAAAAGTCAGATTAACAGCTTCTAATATACAGAAAAAATCAGTGCGTTTTGGTGACACTACGTTCCAACAGTGGCTTTTATGTCATGTTGCTTAGCAACAAAAGTATAACCTAATATTGTTGTTAGTCTATGTACTGAAAGTATAAAATGAAATGTATAGACAATAAAATAATAAAAATATTTGTTCATTTCTTAATTTAGAGTCTCCTGATTAAAGAGGTTTTTTTATTGTTAAAAACGTTGGTGATATAACAGGAATCGATATTTTTACTTCAATGATAAATTTTATGCACTAGGCTCTAGGCTAGGTGATCCCACACTACGTCTTTATTTTAGGCTTATTATACCAACACTCACTACACTTTTGAGGTTTCACGGCACCACCACCACCTCACGGCTCCCTTGCACCCCTGTCACTAAAATCGTAATGGGCAGACAGCAATCGAATAATTCTATCTGGATAAATGCATTTTGGCTTTTATGACTCCTCCTATTTCGAGAAATTAAGCGTGAGGTGACGTGACATACACTGGCTTTTATATAGGTTAGATTACAAATACGAAAGTAGAGGCAACTAAACAGAGGATTATTAGTTACTATAAACAAACAGCTAAATAATATAGAAACACCAAAAGGAAATGTTAATGTTTAACATGTCTGCACAAACTGTGGTAATACTTTTGTATCGTCTGATGATAGTCTTTGCGAGTTAAAGATTCCCCTTTTAATTTTACATTCCTGTTTATGATGTCTCGTTAAAAATGTGATATAGCTATTGGATACTCGAATTTTTTTTTTTTTTTATCTTCTTAAACAAAGAAATAATCGGTTGCTACAAGTGTATTGTAAATGCAGGGTGTTCACAAAGTCCTCTTCCGGTTTTAAAAGTTTATTAGAACAAAACCAAAAGACCTCGAATTATGCAGTTTTTATCATGTTGTTGTTAACTATTGAAGTTTTTTCTTGATTTACAGATTGTAATCAGAGTGTCCAGTTGCTAAATACTAAAGTTGAAACGAAGATGGCGACTACACAGGAAAAGGGGGAAAAACCCAAAATAAATGTTGTTGACGACAGATAAGATTTACTAATCCGAATTCGACTTAGGACTAATAACAATATAGAGAGTTACGCATATCACAGTTATTGTATACGTTGTGAGACTGGTCCAAACTCCAGCCATGATACCAAACTTACGATATTTTCTTTCCTCTTTTTATTCCTAGATGATTCTAAAGATTTAAATTTTACTAATATTTATCCTTAGAAAAAAAGGGGAGAGGCAGACTGTAAGAAATTGATCATTTGTAAAAAAACTCCACCTTTAGAATCGTCATCTTCTACTTACCACTTTATTGTTCCGTCGGTTTTTCTTCTTTACGTTTCGTCAAGTGAAACTTTCGATATAACTTTATAAATTAAATCATCCTGTAGCTTGCACTTTACAATGGAAATGTAAATTCTAATCTGCACATTTTACAGGAGATTGATAACACTGCACCTGCACTTATATCCTACTCATCGAATTTCACATTCACCCTATGTAACTCTTCTCAAGGTGCTGACTACACAGTTTTATAAATTTTAATGTGATGAAGGAATCACGCTTCTTAGCAAAAGTAATCCACAATAACTAAAACATGGTAACCATGACAGGATTTCACGGATAGATGAAAAAGAGGTTCACTGGTAGTTTCGAGTGAGTGCTAACCTTAATTCATACATATATATGTTGTACGGGTATGAAGTAACATGTAAATTATCACACTACACCAGTCCTCTCACACTTCAAAAACAAATATCCTAACAATGTATGCTTTGTTAAGCATAGCCTTAGAACCTTCAGTGATACACACGAATGGCCAGAAACTTAATATAGCTGAAAAAATACCAGACTCGCGAGCAGTGACGTTCTGAGTATATAGACATATAAGAAAGCATAAAAACATATTTTAGTCATTACTGTGGTTACTTCAATGAAAATAAAAATCTATGCACATATTATACTATGGATGAACATTAACAAATGGAAGTTTAAACAACAAAGTTTAATATGTATCTACATGTCTAAATCTTTTAATTTTGTATCATAGCAATAATATTTACCAGAATTCGAGACTTGCTGTGGCCCTGTGGTTAGGGCACTCAACTCGCAACCTGTGGGTCGCGAACTTCGTCACTGAACATGCTCGCCTCAACAGCCGTGGGGGTGTTTATAAAAGTGACAGCCAATTCTACTATTCGTTGGTAAAGAGTACTTCAAGAGTTGGCGGTTGGCGATGTTGACTAGCTGCCTTCCTTCTAGTCTATCACTTTAAATGTTTTCTCTCTTATAAATGTGTATAATGATGTGAATAATAAGTTTAAAAAAAACGAGAACGATTTAGAATTATTTTCTTTATTTCCTTTTTTGCATGCTCTGATGGGTCAAGGGCCATTCGTTGCTACAGATGCTCCCTTACATGATGATAATGCCACTTTAATTGTTGACTTGCAACATCTGCAATTAAGAAGTTTGACTAGACAATCCTTCTGCAACTAAATATATAGTTTTAAACTAGCTTTTTTTTTTCTTTTCTTTTGTTTTTTTGGCCTTCACAATTATCGTCCGCATGAACAACATTTCCAGACAACTGATAACCTACACGCAACTGGATTCGTAACACGACACTTGCATTTTAACCACGGACAGTGAAGGAAATGCAACGGACGAAAAATGTGATTTATGCTGAAAAGTGATGCCTGGATGCTTACATTCTCAACACCAGGGGCATATATTATGCATATGGTTTCGGTATTTAGTAAGTGCAATGTTGTTTATTTCTAAGTATATGATGTATGTACGTGTGTTTATGTGGTTCATATATGGAAACAAGATCTCGACGTTTCTTTCTGAATATCTTTCGTAATAAGAAAAGTATTTTATTAATAATCATTAACGTTAACTCGCCACGATACTTAAAGTAGGTTTAAAAACTTGATCATTACATTTTTCACTTATCACATGGAAACATACTGTGTGTGTTTGCGTGCGTATGTGTAAACTGTAACAGGCGTAGAGCAAAGGCAGTAGAAATATCCACGATGAAATATACATTTTCGAACTGTTTAATTTCATTCTAATTTCCGTTTCTGTCTGCAGTGTGTAATTTAAATATAACTGCTGTTACAGTAAGTACTTTTCTTCTAGAGATGTTCTCGAGTCCTATTACTTCTAAGCCACCGAATGCATATAACTGATTTATTTTATACATGACAATCCCTTCTAATGTTAAGCAGTTCGTACACAACAAACTAGGATCATATAGTTTCATGTCTTTTCTACAGACCTAATATGTTATTATATTTTACATGTAAAAATTTTACATCAAAACCAGCATTTTCTTTTTTCAGATGTAAATTTATGCTGTAACAATTACCATAATAGAAAAAATACCTAACAGGAAACCCCATCAACGGAGGTTTGTCTGGCACGAAGTTTATTTTTCAATATTAAATAAGTAATTTTTGTCGTTATTCATATAATGAGATAAAATCCATAATAATGGCATATGAACGATTTTTTGGTTTAATCGGAAATTATTTCTTAATAATCATCAGCCTAAAATACCCGCGCTCCCCTGCAGGTTTCAAAGGCCCCCTCATGATTCACAGAAGCCTCGATGCATCGATCAGGCTCCTCTTTTATCCCCAATTACTTTAAAGCTACACAAAAGGGGGTGCGTACCTGAAAGTAAACCCTTTAGGATACTTGGCCTTGGTACCTGAGCACGTGTGTGACGTTTATCCCGCAAGCTGGTGCCCCCGAGATCTCGGGGGAGGGCTAGGAAGACAAAAGTCGATTTCAGATTCGGATTCAGCAATCCTGCAAGCCTACTCCTAGACCCCATAATGCTTTCGGGGGGGGGGGGTAGTCGTTTATCCCGGTACTTTCTTAGTAGGGGGTTTATGCCATACAGATATGTACACCCCAGACCAATCCGAGTCCGCCTGCCAAGTTTAGTCCTGCTAGCTCCAAAATAATCTGAGTAGTTAGCGGACAAATAAATTCACAAACACACAATGTGAGGTAATATAGAATTATAAACGAAAACACATAACTCATAAATAACAGTTACTATATATAAAACATAACCCATAAATAACAATTACTATTTCATGTCAATTAAGCAAATCAAAGTGTAAAACACCTTACAACATTTTTTATATTCTTAGCCTGAACGACAGCTTTGTGACACATGACCTACATAGCAAGGTCAAAGAACCTCTAAGGTTCAGGCACATGGTCATTCCTAATATAAAAACGCGGAACAACACTAAAGCAACCATTCGATAACACTCGTTGCCAATGCAAATATACAGTTAACCTAACAGCGTGATTGGTAATTACAATTACGAAACCCCCATAATTGAAATTTCGAGATATATTCAGAAGCATTTCACAGCTCAAATATTGGATCTTTCAAATTACAATCGGCATGTTAAAACCATTAGCCCATGCCCAACCTATGCAGAGATTATTCAACTAGATTCAATAACTGCAACATATGTGGTTGTATTATCACTGGTTCGGAAAACATAAATTGCTTACCAAAACATCACAAACTAAGTAATTAAGAGAACACTCAAGCTATCACTTAAAACACAAACTGTTCTTGCTTTACCCTATTAAAACACAAGATGTTCTTACTTTATCCTATTAAACCACAAGTTGTTCTTGCTTTATCCAATTAAAACACAAGTTGTTATTGCTTTACCCAATTAAAACACAAGCTGTAAACTTTCAAAATGTATGAACGAAAAAGAAGAAATTCCAGTACATCCAACATTATCAAATTAAATAAATCATGAAAATTTAACGTTTACAAAACATGTATATTTATTATTAATCATTTCATAATAATTATTTCCCTCTTTTCAATCAGTGTGCATAATAACTTATGTCATTGATGTCCAAACGTTTAAGTTATTTTTCAACAACATAAGGATGGATGACCTTAAATTTAGCAGACGTTAATTATTTGTTTTAGATACTCCCGAAAAGCCACAATAGATCTATCTGTCCCTAATTTTGTACCGACAGACTTGAGGAAAGACAGCTAATCAACAATATTTAAGCCAACTAGGTTCAATAAATGAAATGGCATTGATCTTAACTCATTCAGTACTTTCTTTAAAGAAAACATTCTACAAATATCTAAAAATTGTCTCAACAAAAAATTCGAATGGTACACTTATCTTAAAGATGCTACTGAAGTGTGTAGGCTTTCTAGAATATGGATTTGTTTTTTAACCTTAATACTAATAACAAAAAGTATGGAAGACAGCAGGCACTTTAGGAATTTCTAAACCTCAATACCATTGATGGGGCTAGAGACATCATTAGTACAAGTTCAAGTGTAGATGAATCTTCTAACAATACATTCCAGGGGAGCATTTATAAAAATACCAAAAAGGAGTGGAAGTTACACAAATGGTTATCTGTGCTCTGCCCACCGTGAGTATAGAAACTTGATTTTTAACGTTATAAGCCCTAAAACTTGCCGTTGAGCCGCTAGGAGACATAGAGTATCGAACAATAATTCCTGTTTATTAGCGTTTTGATTCTGTATTTTAAATAATCTTCTAAAATGGGATGTCCTTCCTGCTCCTTAATTTAAATTGTATACAATCTAGTCATCGTCTAGTAGCGATCGATTTAAGTAGTTTCTCAGTATTTCAATTTGTTACTAAAAGCTTCTAAAAAAGTAGAAATTGGATTGACGTTAAACTCTGCCCAAATCATACAAGGTATACCATGGCCATGCGACTGCCTTACGCTGAATGATAATCGAGCACAGTTAATTAGAAAGGAATTACCAAGAAACAGATATTTTGTAAATATTAATCAAACACACAAAAAATACATAAATGTGCCAGGTTGTAGTTGTTAATGATTTATGTAATTTCAATTACTTCACTCTCGTTACAATATGAATATAGTCAGGTTTTACGTATACGGGCTTGGATTATTTTCAGTAGGTGTCAGTGACTTGTTGGCGATAAATTCGAACAATAAACGGACAGCACTCTTGTTTTAAAATAATATATTCAAAACAAGTCAAATTCTTTACACGATAGGATATCGCAGTTGTATCTAAAACTCTAAGTAATTCTCATTTCCCGTCAAAATTCCACACAGGCTGATTCAATTACTTTAGAATCCAACTGACAAGACGAATTATTTTTTCTACTCTGTTTGTTACTGTATAAGCTACGATAGATTCACTTACGTTACTCCGTGGGTTACAACAGTTGTATTTCGAACTTTAAATAATTGTCTCCTTTTCGTCAAAGTCCACGCAGACGGGTTCAATTACTTTTGAACACCCTTTGACAAGACAAATTATTCTCCTTACCTCTGTTAAACTTTGAAACTCACTTTCAAATATTGCCCTTATGGCTAAACTAACAAACACGTAGCCTAACTTCATTTTCCCTAACTTAACTTTCTCTGACTTCCTTCACTTCTTTTGTTGATTACCACAGTTGTATCCAGAGCTTTAAATAATTGTCTCTTATTTTTTCTCGTCAAAAGTCCACACAGGCTGGTTCAGTTACTTTAGAACTCAATTGACAAGTCAAATTATTTTTCCTATCTCTGTTGTTATAATACAGCTGTGGAACACACTACAGAAATCACCCTTTCAGGCTAACCGCATGTTTTCTTCCCCTAACTATCTTTTTTTCTGACTGAAATTTACTTGACTTGCGTTCACTTGGTCACCTATATATAAATATATATACCTTGCCCAACTGAGGCCTGGAACTTTCTACAAACTAGGAGACCCTATGATGTGACAATACTCACACAGCGAGAAGAACTTAAGAGGATTCGAGAAAGATGACGTCAACAATGCTAAAACAATTAATCTGCGTACACAACGTTCGACTCTTACCGAATTACATAACGAAATTTGTCATAACTATCGCCTTTGAAATAATTACTTTTAACACTCTTGTTATGAAAACTAAAAAATCATTAAATATTAGACAACTAAATGAACTAAAGAATAACTCTGACACTAAATACTCTTAAATTCTGATTAAGAAGTTAGCACACAGGATCACATATAAAAGTTGTAATGGTTTTTCAAACAAAACACAAAACTGGAGTGCTTTTGAATTGTTCATTATTATTCTTCGGGAGAATAAAGGGTTTCAACAGAGGACAGATTGATAACATTGGAATTGTTCTTGGGTTTGGGTCGATTGGATGCAGAAGAGACTAAGTTAGTGGAGTCAGAAATAGAATCTATTTTAGGAGACAGATCAATGTACGTGTTTACATTGTTGGAGTTATTAATCAGCGGCTCACAGGTCGCATTAGTATGAGTCTGTTTAAAGTTAGTATTTTGTTGTAAACAGAGATTACGGTTTGGATGAGAGAAACCTTTGTTCTTATGTGAAAGATCATGATGTGTTTTTCTATTGTTGTTTTTCGCGTGATTTTCAAAAGTCTTCTTTGTTTTGTTTAATAAATACATAAAGTTTCTGTTCTTCAGTAGGACAAATTGTGTTCTCGGAATTTATAGCAGCAATATTATTTTCAAGATTGTCTATTGTGGATTTGCAAAAGTCTTGTTTGAGTTTCGTAAGTGTAAGTGGAGTGGAATGAAGGATTTTCTTCCATTGCGAACAAAACAGTTTGTCATTGGTTCCTATGGTAACTGATGAATTCATAAATAGTTTGATTCTGTAAACGCTGCCCTAGCACATCAACATGGTGCATTTACCTCAGTCTTTTTCCATTCAGTTTCCTGAGTAGTTTCAAAGTCTTGCTAGAATTTAGATCAGAGTGCACTTGGGCAGCTGTGTTGGAGGAAGTGTTTCTTTCAAGGAGAATACAGGATTTTGCTTTGTGACAGAAGAAGGTTCAGGGTCTGTTAGGTTTAGGACTTGTGAAAGGTTGTTGGTTGAAGGGGGATGATTTTCTTCAAAGGTTATAGAAGAAAAAAAGCCTCAGAGGTTGTGGAGTTTGGAAGGTCGTCAAAATAAGGGGTTACTAGGAATAAAAGTGGAAGTCTTAACATTTCTGTAACTACTGCGTTTAAGAGAAGGGGAAGTAATGGTAGAAAATGGCTTTGTAAGTATAGAAGTGTTACCTACAGTAGTATCAGAGTTGTGAATGGGTCGGGATTCTTGGGTTGTGTGTCAGGTTTAGAACTTAGGCAGAGGTTTCTAGAAACAGGAGTGGAAGCCGTAACTTCTGCATAAGTGCGACGTTTAGAAGAATGGGCACATCTAGTTCTGGAAGAAGCAGTGATAGAAATGGGGTTTGGAAATGTATTGGACGTGTGGCAAACAGGTATATGCTCTATGGATTGAGGAGACTTTGTGGATTGGATAGGAGGAATAGAGTAGGTTGAAGGAGATTTATGACTAGAAGTGTTTAGTGGATCTGGGTTTGATTGTTCAGTGGTTGTTTGTAGTCGAGGGAGAATATAGTTAGTGATAAAAAATTGTAAATTACAGGATAGGGAAGCGATTCCTTTGAAGGAAAGGTGTAAACCATCCTTTGCTAAGAAATCTGTCCTGTTTTCAAGTTTAAAGTTGCTGTTATAAAGGAAGGATAACCGTGAGTTACTTTGGCAGAGGTCACGTGCGAGGGCGTTAAATTTGCCAATTTTCTGGTATAAAGAGTCAGTAGTACAGGTCTGTTGTCTTAGAAGTAAATCAGTATGTCTATTGACATCACGGTAGATGATGCTACAGAAAAAAAGCATGATGGTTAGTAGGGTGAGTCAAAATATGCACTAGTAAGGCTTGTAGGTCATTAAAACAGTCATAAGCCGTCGTTCCATGTCGTTTTAAGTAGTTAGTTCCGACGTGAATAATTAAGTATTTTACAGACCGTGGCAGTAAAGTTACAGTGTCAAAAAGGTCAATTAAGGTGGCTCCACTAATTGGTTTAATTAAAATATGTTGGTTGTTAATGTAAGAAGTGTGTTGATGGAGGAATTTACTAAGAAAAAGAATAGTGAACTATTCGAAAGCGCTCGAGTTTTGGGTCTCGTTTGAAAAACCACTAAACAGGTCCTGTAATTCCAACATATATAATTGTTGGATATACAAGACTGTTTAGCTTAATGGTTATTATTTAGTTTAAATACGACTTTACGAGTCGTACATTGTATATGCAGTTTGATTGTTGTACTAGGCTTTAGTAGTATTGTTGACGTTATCTTACTCGAACTTTCTGTATTTTCTCGTTGCCTTAAGTGAGTATTGTTACATCATAACGTCTCGTAGTTTGTAGAAAGTTCTAGGCCTCAGTTGAACAATGTGTGTGTGTGTGTATACATATATATATATAGGCGATCAAGCGAGAGCAAGTTAAGAAAAAAGTTAATTAGTGAAAGAAAATGTGAAGTTAGCCAACGTGTGACTGATTAGCCTTAAAGAATGACTTCTATAGTGTTTCACAGCTGTATTGTAACAACATAGATAGGAAAAATAATTTGTCTTGTAAGTTGGGTTCTAAAGTAACTGAACTAGCCTGTGTGGACTTTTGAAGAAAAAGAAATATATACAATTATTTAAAACTCTCGATACAACTGTGGTAACCAACAAAACAAGTGAAGGAAGTCAGAAAAAGTGAAGTTAGACTGCATGATTGTTAGTTTAACTGTAATTGGCAATATTTTAACACGTCCCTCAGGAGCCAAAGGGTGTCTTTACAGTACAATTTGTAGAATATTAAAAGTAAGTTCAACCCAGAAACTCACAAAAAAGATGGTTTTGGATGTATCTATTCGAGACAAGTTTTCGTTTGTTAACTGATAATTTTTTAAGTGAAATACAGCATCTCAAATTCCCATACTAGCTAGTACTAAGGTCTACCCACTAGGAGTAATATCATTATATAACAATAAAGCTACATTCTCAGCATCATTAATTAAGCAATTGCAAATCTTTTATGCTTCTGCTATCACCTTTTTATGTGTAGCTTTCAATTGAGATACGAATGATTTCATCTGCGATTCCGTTAGGAAGGTCGAAGCATCACTATCGTCATCAGTAGGATGAGCAGAAGGAACACTTTGAAAGCAGCTACAGGCATAATATTGTACTTGGCTTGCTGCACAATATCTAACAAGGTGATTCTAAACGATTCTTGAATACCTCTGTGTGCCATTTGGAGACTTCCATGCTTCTAGTGCTTGGCTGTTAAGTTCATGATGCGCTGATGGATTTCAGTCACTTTACCACTTCAAATCACTTTTTTTCGCAGCCCCAACGCTAAAAGAGTGCGAGAAATGCTTTCTTTTTAGCCAATAAACATATCCAAAAAATTCAGTTCAAATTAAGAAAAACTGGATTGAGTAGTTTGTTTTCTCAACAAAAATGTCCCCCACTGACTCATGAGGGGCCTGTTAAAGTAAGTTTCACAGTTTAACAAAGATAAGGAGAATAATTTGTCTTTTCAAAGGGTGTTCTAAAGTAATTGAACCCGCCTGTGTGAACTTTGACGAAAAGGAGACAATTATTTAAAGTTCTGCATGCAACTGTGGTAACCCACGGGGTAATGTAACTGAATCTATCGCAAAGTATACAGTAACAGAGTAGAGAAAAATAATTCGTCTTGTCAATTGGATTCTAAAGTAATTGAATCAGCCTGTGTCTGCTTTTGACAAGAAAAGATAATTATTTAGAGTTTTAGATACAACTATAATATCCCATCGTGTAGGGACATTTTGTATACATACATTTGACATGTTTTGAATATATATATATATATATTATTTTAAAACAAGTGGGTTGTGTGCTGTCCGTTTATTGTTCGAATTTATCACCAACAAGTCACAGACCCCTACTGTAAACGAATCCCAGCCCACATACATAAAACCCTGGCAATAATTATATAGATACTTACAAATAGTCATTGCTGTGTTGACTCTTTTGGATTCCATAAACTCAGGTATGGATATAAACAGGCTTGTAAAAAGCGTCCAGGTCATGAAAAAGCCAGTTAATATTCTGTTGTTTTTAAATTTTGTAATATTTCTATTCAATGTCTTATTTTATTTGAGTTGAAATTTTAAGTTATTTTGTAGTTTAGATTTAAAGCGTTTTGATTCAAAGGATAAGATTAATGTGTATTTAATATTTTTATCATTCTTTAATTATTATAAATAAAATAATAACACCCAACAAGAAGCTAGAAATAGCAATCCAACTGCTAAAAACTCCATGACTTGAAATGTTCAGGCTTGAAAGGTCCGTTTTTCGTGATGTCATAAAGGACATCACCTTGACTGACCTGAATGGACAAGAGTCTTTTTCATATTCCACTCTCTTAGAGTCCATCATGATTGGTTGAGCAAACCAGTGAAAGAGTGAGAAATTAATCAAGATGTCTTGATTATTCAGAGATTTGTCAAACGAGTAAAAATTTTTAATGATGAAAGTTTATTAAATATGTATTTAACATTTGTAATCTGATCTATACCTAACCAATATGCAAAATAATACACAAAATATATTTACCTTATCCTTTAGTTATTATTTGTAA
>NW_013665618.1:1385119-1417940 GCF_000517525.1 Limulus polyphemus
GACACCAATTTGTTACGTCTCCGTTCGTTAATTAACTTTCCGTAACTTCGTTCCGACGAAACTTAAGCGACACAAGTCATTTCTTAATAAAACTGGTTTATTCTTTCCGAATATAACTTTACCGATACACTCAACTTCAACAATCGCGCTAAACAAACGCTATAACAACGAACGTGCTCAATAATACTTCTGACTGCAGATCAAATACTCACTGTCTACACACACATTACATTACCCTCTTATATATACCAGACTACCCTATCTAGTAAATACTAGAGCACTCGCCAAGGTACAGGATAGCTCTAGAAACGTGGCGTCACAGTAGTCATGTGACTCACTGACGCAACAATACGTTTCTGGAAAACGAATTACCCCCCCCCCTCTCCCGCCAAACACCGATAACTTGCAATAGACTGTTTCTAAATTTTAAACACTATCTTCGTATCTGACGGAACAATGAACAAATAATCGTTTTTTATGGTGATTGCCAAAAGATATACTACTAATCAGTGGGTTGAAGTTCCAAGTAGACAAGAACAATGTGACCACTGTAATAAAACTTGTTTCGAGTGGAATGTGAAGATAATGTTTTTTCTTACGACATAAGAGAATACATGTTATTATACTCTATGGAAATTAGAATCGGTCTGAGGTCCACAGCATTTACTGAAGATGTATTTAAATTGATCAAAAACATAAACTATTATTAAAATATTTTATCTTAAGACAAATATTGATTTAAATCAATGTTCATAAGCTAAAATGTACAAATAATGAGAACAGGTTACACAAACCGAAATAAATTGAAAGACTAAACATTTACGAGTACAATAAAGGTATAATATTAAGCAAAAACACTTTCGTATAAAGAAATTGACAGATTCAAATAAAACCTAACTTTCCACCAGGGGTTAAAGGCAATCACATTTTGATTATGTTGTAGTTACACTTCTCAATTAGCTTTCGAATGAACCCTTGATCTATATCTAGATAGACGTTTATATAAAACATAAAAAACTGACACGTAAATTATTACTGGTAGTGTAAATTTTAGTTAAGTCTGATAATACCCACACTCCTTATGTATTTTAAAAACGGACATAACATACCCCTAGGTTTAATGACTACAATCAAAGGGCGTGGGGAGAAGGCACCAGATAGGTATGTCAAATGTATGACGCAATTCACACGTGCAAGCACAATAACCTTTTTTTAATTTTTTTATGTGAACAAAATAATTATTATGCCTTACCTTACACAGTCATTGAAAACTTGAAAGAAACGTGTATTATAGAGTGGATTATAAAATTAACTTTTTTCAGTTTGTTTCGTAAAGTCCTGTATTTGATTAAAGTACAACATGTTTGTTTCTCAAACCTTATTTTTCAGAACGGTAAGTAAAGGTATATTTTATCAAAGTGATTTAAAATGTTGAAACAAATGTATTTTAGCCCAACATTATTTTTTGATGTCCAGTTTTTGCATGGAACTAAACCCATTAGAGTATATTATTAAATTAACTTTACTGAATACAACTATACTGATATAAATATATAAACCATGAATTGTTTTATACCAGTGAAGATATGTGTCTATGTCATATACGTGTAAAATTATTAACATGCAATACCCTATAGAACAGATAATAGAAGAACATGCCTGTAATATTAAAACAAAAGCATTTCATCTCATGGTTATATGGCCGATAGCTTTTTATTCGATATTACTATCAACAAAAAAAGTATATATTTAGTCAGCAGCGACTGAATAAAAGTTTTTGTTAAAAAAAAAAATTAAAAAGTTTGGGTGTATCCAGAACTGAAAATATTTATGTTTTCCATTCGACTTGTAACCAAATTCTCTGATCATGAAACTATGCTAATATGCGAGACTCCATTACAGATGAAGTAATCATCATATCAAATATAAAATATGCCATTTTGCTAGTTCATAATACAGTTCTTCAGTAGCCTTTCAAAAAAACAGCACAAAACCTTAAAGGAAATGTTTGCTGATCTCATAATATTGAGGATCTTACTGTAAAATACAGTTTTCTTTAGTACACGAAACATCGCTGAGATCTTGGAAGAAAACAGAACCGTTTGATTATGAATGATACACATTTCCGAGATAGGGTAGTGTATTCCAATATGAATTTGTATATGTAACCATAAGTACGTGAACTTTAAAACCCGCCCAGGTAATATAGTATTTGTATACTTTGCAAAACATATATACAGAGTTAGAAAAATCAAGTGTGTACTCACCTGTTCCATCATTCAGGGAAGTAAAAATTCCCCAGTTCCTATCTCATATTCTTATAAAATTCTACCAACAACTGTGCACTCATTTCCGGGTAATAGAAGGTGTGGTCCTAAACAATTATCGTATATCCTACATTATTAGCACTGCCATGAATTTATCGATCTCGAAGATTCGAAAGACCCTTCTGACGCGAGTTTATGTCAACACAACCAGACTGTCTGGCGCACGTATGTGCTTCTTCTGAGCAATGAAACGAGTTCTACGACTCTGGCTGGCTGTTAAAAACAATCGCAAGTTATACGCTTAAGTCACAAGAACGGCTCCATTTCATTGCCCATCACAACCCCTACAGGAAAGCACCACAGGGAAGGTGGTAATCCACTGTTTCATACTACAACAAATAGTTTAAATGAAATAACTGACAAACAAGTAGCATTCATGTCCACACAATAACAGTCTGTATGTGTCTATTGAGACATATCAAACGTTGATTCTGCAACACGTATACGTAAAATCTATAGATATAGATTAAATAGTACAAAATTTTGTAACTGGTATTACAAGCTAATTCCAGGCAGCATGTGCCCCATAAAATGATAAAACGATGTCACTGAATACTCACCGGTATAATCAATCAACCACATATAAATGTATTATATACGTTACAAGAATTAATTTCAGTGAATAGAAATAATTTGTTTATTTACTTCTTTTTTTTTGTGATAAGTAGAATATAAGTCATTACTTTTCTTGTTGGCGTTCGTGAAACACTTGCATAGATAATGATGCAGAATTCTGATAAACGATCAGTTTTTCACGCCACTGTCATAAATGAATATATATACATAGGAGATCAGCAGTTAAATCTTTCTGCGATGTAGTCATGCGAAAACAATATAAGTAGTTACACATAAGAGAATTTAGCATTTGTTGAGCTGTTCTCAAACCAATATTTCCACAAAGGTTGAATACCAGAGTTTGATATCTTTTTTTTGGCTAAAATCATCCCAGAGTGGACGACATTTCGCTCTGTGCTCACGTTTAATCACAGAGATCAAAACGTTTTCCATTTCTACATTCCAGACAGATGCTGCTCATAAAAACTTCACATCCTCTACAATATACAATATATTTTGAACAAGATCAAGTGTAATTTTGTTGAGAGTATTTTATGGTAACATTAATAGCAGTAAATATAAAAATAGTCTCAGTTTTCATACAGATAATTATTGGGCATGATCTAATCATTATACAATAACAATAATGCACAAACAGAAGAATCGATAGCTGTTTAGTTATAGATACCAAGCTAATTTATCTTTCATATGAAAAGTATCTGTATTATTTGAAAGATTGTTTAGGTAGAGTAATTCATGATAAAATTTAGTTGAATGGACGGCAACTACCTATTGTTTCGAGTCTTTCGCCTTCAAGTCAGTATATTGTCGTCGGTCTTTATAGTATCCACAATCCATTAGAATACTATAAAGACCGACAACACCATACACACATTGACCTGAAGACGAAAGGCGGAATATTTTCGAAATATCGCCCTCTATACTTGTGTTTCTACAACAGGCAGTTGCCGCCATTCAACTAGATTTCATCATGAAAAGTATCTGGTTAGATAAGAATGTTTATATCAGGTTCACTTACAAAATTAGTTTCCCTTTATGTGATGATTATATGGTTGCTGTGTGTAGTACATACATTAATGAACACAAAGCGGCCTGTTTCTTCCTGTTCAAGATTAGATCAGTATTTTAGATGTTATAATGTTAATATATGCTATATATAACTATAATGCATGGCTACTGTAAATCACCATATGCATTCTATCCAGTTCATATGACTTACAAAGGATTATCAAACCATATTCACATCATTTTTCAGTCTTAATGAAAACGGGATAGTTTTATACATAGAATTGTATTAGTAGTTATTGTCGTTTTTTGTTTTTCATTTTATTAAAATTCAGCTATACTCCAACTAACGTTGTAACAAAGGAGTATGTTGTTGCCCTTGAGTCCCTATCGGTTGCCTTTGCAACTTTATCAATATTATTATACTTTTTATTAGTTCATTAGCTAGCCCAATGTTTACCTAACTGATTAAGCCAATGATACCATAAGAATTATTGATATTTTTTTTTTATTAAGTATCATGGATTAGGGAATAATAGTTCGATATCCGCGCTTGTAATTGAGAACGATACTTAAAGCTAAATGTTGTGATTGCATAGTTTATCAGAATAGGAAAGAAAAGTGTCTGTTTGAACACACTGTTCAAAGTAAAAATAAAGTTTTATTGCATTATCGTTAATCTATTTTTTCCTGGCTTTTAAAGGCATTCACAATACCTTTGCGTAAACGAAAGTGAATAAACTGTTTTTTTTTTTGTTGTTTTTTTCATTTGGTAAGTATTCACACAACCAAAATCTGACATTTGAGTAAAAGTGTGTTTACTAAAACTGAGTTCAATAAACAGCATGCGCAAGTTGTCCAAGTTTGTTTTCTTGGAAATTACCATGGCAACGTTGAGAAACACGACAACAATCGAATGGGAAGGGGAAAATACTTCGATTAGCTCAGAAACACACTGCAACAACAAACATTTGACGTTCACATGGGATGTAATACACGTTCATTGTCGTCAGGCGCAAAACTACAATTATGAAACTATTCTAAGTTTTCTCAAAATCAGAATAGAACTAAGTAGATATACTGCAACCGGTGGTTCAGTAAATAATAGCAAGATACAACCGTGTTTGTTTGCGAACACAAGCCATAACTTTAACGTCGAAGTATGAAATAACAACGAACTTTGGAGTTATTGATACCTCTGTATTGTAAAAACGAGTACTAAACACCACCCCACACACTATTCAATAATTCTTAAAGAAACTAAGTTAAATCAACACACACACACACACACAAGAAACCACCAGTTAAATTAATGTTCAACTTTAAAACTTTAAAGAGAAATACATTTGCCAGAAATAACGTAGATGTTGGTTTTCAGTTTATATTCATTACCTTTGCTACTTGAGCCATTTCTAATGTTATCACCTCAGTATACTTATCACTGAATTTATTCAACACTAATGATTTGAACAATGAAACCGGACAAAATCACTTCCAGCTTTTCTGCTATGTTGCCTTTCATCACGATTCTTACATGCCAAAATAATAAGGTGATTTAACAAAGACATATATGGTTGCAACACTATGCACTAGAAATGGACTGGAATGAAACAAATTTCTGTGGGAGGGGAATCACCCTATCACCCCCACACTGTCCAAGCCTGCATAATGACTTAATTCATAAGCCTATCTTTGTATAATCCATATAAAATCACATAGGTGAAATAGTTTTAAGTTAAAAAACATATGCCATATTTACCTTTTATATTTTAGTTCAGTATAATAAATGTTATCAAATAAAAGGAACAGAACAGTTTTCTAAAGCTTCCTTCACTAAAGATTCTGCTCTTTTTACCTATCCTACATGATAAAAAAACAGTATTTAAGCCATGTAAGCAGAATTTAAAACCAGAACTCAGAAGCAAATACTCTAAATGTTTCTCCAATAACAAACAAATGTAAAATACTATAGTTTCCTTTACAATCAGTTAAAACACAACTGTCAGTTGTTACAAGATATAATACAATCTCTCCCAGTTCTTGCAGGAGGTGGACCAACTTCTGAAAGCATTTGTAAGATACAACTCAATATCAACAATTTTCTGAAACAATAACACTTCAAAATGAATAGTAAATCATAATACATATAGGTCAAAAACTGATATACATATATTACATACATCTTGAAATAGTTGCTGATCAAAATATGAAAACTTATTTTGGCTCACATTTTCTTATAAGTAACAGAAGAGACACAGTTACCGGCTGCATGTTTGTACAAATAATTGCTAGGCTTATACAAAGTTACCAGTCAAGAGTTAAAATTCCACCAATTATAATACCATACACACATTTAAACAACTACAACTATCTTTAAACCCAAACAAAAAACATAGAGTTGTTACTAACACATATTTATCAAACATCCAGATTTATATATAAATGCAAGTTTTAAAATTACTGGTCTTTCCATTTCAAAGATTGGTATGTGGTAATTTCAATATTATTATTATCACCTTGGCTCAGAACTGAAACTGAGACCTTTCACAAACCAGACAAAAGTTCTACCAACTAAAGTAAAGATTAATTCAGTATTGCATGTCAGTAAGGCACTTTTTAAGAAATCAAGTTACCACATTTTCCTTCTGTCACAAACAAGGCCCATCCTTCAGACTTTTCTTAGAGTTCTGTCTTGTGGTAATTCAAATTTATTTTCTTGGCTCACATTCAAACATAAGACCTGTCACACACCAGGCTAGTCTGAGCTATGTAGGCAAGCAATTTCTCCTTTTTTATTTTAATGTAAATAGTAAAATTTTCATCCATTCTAAGTATGTGCAGTTTTCCCATAACAAGTGGTCAAGAAAGTTGTTAATTAAGTTAATTTTCTTCCAGCTACCTTTGTTCCTATGCCATTCTTTTATCGTCACACCTGTTTCACCCATGTGAGACTGTCTGTGATGCTGCACATTGTATAAAAATGTAGACAGCAATGTCATTCAATGGTAAGTCAGGTGATTTCTCAAGATTATGGCCTCCCCTAACTTTGAATGAAAATGACCAGTCACATGAAGAGCTCTGGATAAATGTTATCATTTTCCTATGTATTACCAAACATACTTACCTCCGCTGACACTAATAGCTATTTCTCAATCTTCATCTTTGCCATCTAATGTTGTGTTCGCTTTCTCCAGTCTTTATATACCCCACTCGACTGCCCTCGGCAATATCTAAATTGCAAAACTTTATGCCAGCCCTCACACGCCCTCTATGCAGGTACTGTATAAGCACTGTATGCATACAGTAAAATCACTTTTTCGAGACTTACCACATCCCTGTCACTAACACTGGCTCTTAGTGGGGAGAGAGAGTGTCAGCGGAGGTAAATATGTCTGGAAATACATTTTCAGTTTAGGAAAATAATAACTTCCAAAACATACATACCTCCACTGACAATAATAGTTAGAATCCCACATTGAAAAGGCAGAGGGCCAGTGAGGACAGAGATCATATGCAGAGAACAAATATGTACCATGAGAAGTGGTATCAAAGTGGGGAACACCGCACTACATCCAGAACAGGTATGCTCTTCACCTAGAACTACATAAAATTAAAAAGAGTGGAATATAATACAAGTATGATGGTCCAGCCCTGACCAAACAGCTGAGGTTCCACAACTCAGGTTGGATTTAAGGGGTCATGGTACACATCTCCCACATTGGTGGCCAGGGCAGTTGGACCACAGATATATATAACTTTGTGATAGGATCCCTACTAGTAACCACAGAATGATGCACTTCGAACCACGGGATTTATGAAAGGAAGAAAGCAACACCAAAGTGGACAATCCTTCTGATAAACCTGAAGAAATCAAAAAGGCAACATCCCAGGTCTGGATTGATGGGATCATATGCCATATTCCACCAAAGTCCAGAACTCATCCAGTCTGGATTTACAACATTAAGTCCTTCATGAATGTTCATGTCACAAATGAATCACTTACACAAAGAACACAATTATTAACTAACATCTGAATGGAAACAAAGGATATGAGGTTAACTGTAATTACTGGCCTATAAGATACTATTTGAGATACAATACACTCGATATTTTCATTAATTCTAGTGAAAGAATGTTTAAATTTCAACACTGAAATATCCAGATGGTAATGAATTTTCACGAATAAAGAAGAGACTCACATCATTACCTGTTTTTGTATTTTTTTGGCAAGAGTAATACAAAATATTTCAATTGGATTAAATTGAAATACTTATGAGTGAGTGAAACTTTCATTACTAAATGAAATTCACAAGTAGTAGCTTAGGTATTTTGAAAAATATAAACATCTTGAACCCAGTGTTTTATTTGAATGTGATAGAATGTTTTTCAACCATATAAATTGAAATATCTTATAAGCAAGTAGTTTTCTAAATAGTGTTTTAACATTGTTTCAGTGCAAGGTGCATTTAAAAATGCAAAAAATTGCAGCATTTAATCTTAGACTAGCATCTACTTTCTCGAGTGTGTGTGTGTGTGTTTGTGTGTATGTGAACCTGTTCTATTCTTGACCTCATTCCTACAGGAACCAGGCACTAGAACTGGGTGAAAGGATAAGATGTGTTGGATGTTGTCACAGTAATAACAACCAGGGGTAACAAAGCCATAGGTATTGGTCAAGTGGAGAACCAATAAAGCCTGGAGAAAATTATTATGCAATTAAGGTAATAGGCAGTTATACAGCCCATCCAAACACACTCCTTATCCTGGTACAATAAAAGTAAAAACCTAGTCCACCTAATCCTCTTGTATCAACATACGAGTCAATTAAAACTTCTTTGCATAAATGACAAAAGAACACAAGAGTAGCTGACAGAAGGTCATCTAGCCATCAAGATCACTAAATAAAAATACCAGCCCAACTTAAGTATAACCTTTCACATCCATCAAATTATTCAACAAAAAACTAAAGAAATTCAAACTACCAGCACACATGACATCATTCAGCAAGCTCTTCCACAGATTAGTAAATCTAACAGAGGAAAAAAAAAAAATTGCCTAGTAACTACCCTGAATCTCAGCTTCCTTAGATTATGCTATTTTCCCCTCTAATATTCAGGATTTCATCACTCCATCAAACCTCCCAAGGGTGGTCTATCAATTTTAAACAACAGGATCAGATCACCTTTAGTTCTTTCTACACTCCTAAGAAAACAGATTTAAATCTTTTATTTAATTTCCGAGGAAAAACAAGGGACCATTTGGCCCATCTAAATCATCCCATTTTCTACTACCACCTTACTCCTAACTACATATAGAAACTCCTTTTTCCAATCTCTTACCCTGATATCTAAAAAACCTTATCTAATTTTCTCTTAATCTCGTTCAATGTTGTAGTTTCTGCCAGAGTTAGAGGTAAAGTATTCCACAAGCCAACCAGCTATTAAATATTTAACACTGCATTAACTGAAGTCATGTCTGAGTTTTCCATATCTTAGACTTGTGTCCTCTATTCTTACTACCTGAAGAGTGTTTTTATGAAAACATGATCTGGATCTATAGACTCCAACCCTTTAACAATCTTCAACACCTTCATCCTGTCTCCCAAAGCCTCCTCTCCAACAATAACATGTCATGAGGTTTAAATAAATCTATTCCCATGCAATAACTTCTACAATATGGAATCATCCTTTCTGAACCATCTCCAACAACTTAACATTCTATCTTAAATAAGGTAATCAAGCTGAACTCACTATTCCAAGTGAAGTCTAACCTTAGAGCAAACTAATGACCTCCTTCAACTTGTACTCAATATTTCTATGAATACAATCTCAAATCCTGTTTACTACCTAGAAAGCTTTAAAGGTTTTGTAATAGCTCTGGCCTTATTTGTTTCCTAATTTTACAAGCCCATCTCAGAGTTTTTTTCAAGCAAATCAATATAATCAAAATTGAGCCTTAATAACATTTTGCACAATGTGGTAATAATTTCCCTACTCCTGGATTCAAAATTTCTGTAAAATTGATTACAAAACCCTATTTGCTTTTCTTACCAGTTCCAAATATTCAACCAAATACTTTTAGCTTTTATGATTCATCACACTCAAATTCTTCCCACTCTCCAAAAACACTAATATTTCTCTTATACTAAAAATAAGGTCTTTCCAAACTTCCAACCTTAAATGTGTCACATTACATATATATCAGTGTTGAAACTCATTTTCTATAAATTAGCCCACTCAGAAAGACAACTTCAAGTCCTTGTGCATTAAATAAATAATTTTCAAAAAAATCAGACTTGCCCAGCAGTTTGATATCAGTAAGTTCAAATATCTTACTGTTCATACAACAATCAATAAAATAAATAATAAACAAAGGTTTTAAAACATACTTGAGGAACCCCATTAGTTTTATCTCACAATGATAAACATTAATCACAACCCTCTATGTTTCAAACCTACAAGCCAACTTTTAGTCCACTTTTCAAATTTTTGCCTCACCCGCAAGAATCGAACTTCCTCATGAACCTATTTTGAGGAACATTATCAAATGCCTTCTCAAAGTCTAGATCTGAAACATTAACAAACAAATAAAAGCCCTATAAAAAAAATGTTTAACACATTAATGATTCAATGAGACAAGAAAAAAAAAGAAGTTTTAACCAAATTCAAATTTTGAAGATGCTTTTCCAAGTGACCCCTGACAATGGATTTTAATAGCTTATCAAGAAGTGTTATTCTGTAATTTTCTGTGTCAACAATAGATCCCTTCTTTTTTAAAAATAAGTAAATAAGTAACACATTGACTATCTTTCAATAAATAGGAAATTCCCATATCTAAAGACTTCTTGGACACTTTAGTTAAAACCTCTCATCAATTATTTACTTAGCTTCTTTATTCTGTAACGTATTACTCTTAGGATACATCTCACAGGGCAATAAGCTATTACTAAGACATCTCAACTTTTCTGAAACATATCAAGCAATTTTTTTCAATAGTTCACAATTCTTAGAAAGAAAAGTAATATATTTTCAAATGTAAAAGAGAGCTGTGTTAGCCTTTAAGTTCAAAAGAAAAGTAGATACTCACTGATGGCAGTCCACTATGAAATGTGAATTTATTTGGTTTGATACCATAATTTATAAATCTTTAAGTTTAATAGCACATACCTGTGTTTACATTAACAACACGCATTCTCACCATTGTGGGTTAGACTATGCTTGAAATTTGAAAACGTTACACTTACAAGTGGTGAATGAAGATATAACTTTTAGTTTAACAACACAACACAAATCAGGTTTTCAAAGTTTCAAATTCAAGATAAGACATGATGTTACTTCCGCACCACTATACAGTATACTCTAATTATAAAACTAGTCAAGAGATGAGTACTAGTCTACAGTATACACTATAATTTAGTATAAACTAAAGTCGGCCTGCACTATAAGCTAATTAAAGAATAAAAATAAATATTGGGCTATATATATATTAGTTCTACTAAAATTAAAGAACGTAAAAAGTAATAGTTAATATTTATAATTTTTCATTTTTTGTAACATAGTAACTAACATTAGTCCGACTTTGAGTCTTACTAAGCTTACTTTATTGCTCATTGTCATTGCCTTAGTTCCAAATCTAAGGCAGTTGTGCGTTTAGGGAATTTTAATCATAAAACTCTTTTTAATCATTCTAAATAAAATCAAACTCAAAATTTATACTTTTATATGTTTTAATAGAAATATTAAAATTATTATATTCAAATTAGCCGCCATAGCTTTTATCTCGAAGTTATCCTATCCATCGCAGCGGGTCACCTGTTCAATAGCCTTCAACCCAACTAAAATTATATACTTTCAAAACGATAAATTACCACCTGGATGTACTAGAAACTAAAAAGAAACAAATATATATATTCGTATATTTAAATATCAAGCTTTAATTAATTCGAATAATTCAGCGCCCTCTCTATCGAATGCAACGAAAAGGAATATAACGACTGAATTATTCGGGTAAACTTTCATCTATATTATTTTGGAATAAACAGATAACTTATACAGGTTTGATGTGAAATAAAACTTGGTGAATTACTTATAAAATATAGTATGTTAAAATTTTACTAGAACAATTATTAAACCTCACTAGTTAATAGTGTTAAAATCCCGTAAATCTATTCTCTCTCTCTATATATATATATAGTGACCAAATGTCTATCAGTCACGCTCTATATCTCCCGAACAGTAAATCGCAGAAAGATATATATATATATCAGAAGAGTACATGCTATATCAAACTTACAGAAAAATTATTGATTATTGAATTCCTAATATTTCATATCGATATCAACATCGGCCTAACAGTCTTCGTTTGCGCTGAGCAGTCAGTTTGAGAAGAAAAAAAACAGTTATTAAGAACGAAAATGTTTATGGAGAAATTTCACGAAAAACCAACTTCCTCCGTAGACTGATTGAAAGAAAGATTTCGAATATAGGAGCACGAACAGAAAAAAAAAAAAAAACGCATTAAGAGTGGAACGTGTTTGAATACATATCTGTTGTTATTCGGTTTATATATATTGTTACGTCTCCGTTTGTTAATTAACTTTCCGTAACTTCGTTCCGACGAAACTTTAGCGACACAAGTCCTTACGTAATAAAACTGGTTTATTCTTTCCGAATACAACTTTACGCTACACTTATTTTCAACAATCGCTCTATAACAAACGCTATATCAACGAACGTCAACAATACTTCTGACTACAGTTCAATTACTCACTATCTACACACACATTACATTACCGTCACGTTGTCACCCTCTTTTATATACCAGGCTACCCTATATCTAGTAAATGCTAGAGCATTCGCCAAAGTACAGGATAGTTCTAGAAAGTAGAGGGCGTGAGAATAGTCACGTAATCTCGATGACGCAACAATATATATATTTCCTATGTCGATATTATATACATCCATGATTTTATTGTACTATGTCGAATATATTGATTTGAATTAAATTAAATATATCATCTTTGATACTTCTTATAGAAATAACAACTGTTAAAAAACACTCACTTCTGTAGCACTCTTTCCTTGCATTCATAAAATGACAAGCAGCTAGCTTAGCAAAAGTGAGAGCTTTCCGAGAGCTTTAATTTTTAGTGTCTTAAGTGTGCAGACGTAACTCTGTTTGTTTTTTGAATTTCGCGCAAAGCTGTACGAGGGAAATCTGCGCTAGCCGTCACTAATTTAGCAGTGTAAGACTAGAGGGAAGGCATCTAGTCATCACCACCCACCACCAACTCTTGGGCTACTCTTTTGCCAACGAATAGTGGGATTGACCGTCACATTATAACTCACCCACGGCCGAAAGGTCGAGCATGTTTGGTATGATGGGGATTCGAACCCGCGACCCTCAGATTGTGAGTCGAGTGCCGTAACCACCTGGCCATGCCGGGCCTCCTACTTGTAAGGAGATAGATATTACAAAAGCAACAAAAACAAACGTTTCTCTTTTGTCATTTTTGAGATGTCTTCAAAATAGAATATCCCTGCTTGTTAGAATTGTACTAGTAAAGCATTCTTATATCACCAATCAAAACACTACTGCAGCATTGAAATCATATCAACGTAAAAACTGTGCCCGCAAAGGCTCATGTAGACTTCAATTTATTGGATATTAATTAGAAAATTTGGACAAAACAGGGTTGGTTGCTGATGTACTTCAGAGTGTAGGAAATGAGGAAAACAGTGTTCGGTATTACAGCAACAAATGCAGTACCAGTAAAATTGCCAAAAAAAAGAAAAAGAAAAAAGTTGAATCTCACAAACAATAGTTTGAAAAGTCATACATAAGGTGTTGTATGTGTACCCATACAGGATCCAGTATCCATGCATTAGAACCAGGAGATGGAAATCAACGGCCTAACTTCTCACGGCAATTCTGGTTAGAACAATGATTGTTGATATACAGTTTGAGAGAAATTTTATGACTGGTGAACTCTATGTTTCTCTTCTTGGCCTGGCCAACCCCCGAAGCTCAGTTATTTGGGGAGGAACAAACATGCATGTTATAGTGCAACAGTATGTGTCAGATTCACAAACACTTCTCACTGACTATTTTCCTTTGAAGATAGTACGGTAATAGGTTTTAGACAGTGGCAGTTAATAGTGTATGCAACAAATCCGTATTAATACTAGAAATAAACAACCTTATTACACCAAAGTATATTTTGCTTTAATTGAACATTCAACATTTTGCTTTGCAGCTTCTACAGGAGTGTTCCACTAAAACACAAACCGTAACTAACAGTAAGAAGCTTCAAATGGCTTAATAATGAAGTTTCATTGAATTTGTAGCGTGTGTTTGACATATTAAGTAGTAAAGCTTATCGTTGAAAAAAATTATATTCTTGAAATAATTAACAGCTACCTGTAGTTGTAACAAATTTGTTGTTATGTATTTATTTTAATATGAATGTTGTTTAGATTAAGTTTATATTTAAAAACACGCATAGCTTGTAGTGTTAGATAAGTATTGCGAAACTCCCGCCTATTCTCCAAAGTTGTAGAAGATTCTCGAGAGGAAGAATCAAAAGTATATGTATGTACGTAAACGCTTTAATCAGTATTGTTACGTAAGACTAAATTTTCTAGAAAACCTTCCCACGGCTATAAATATAACCAACGCGACGCGCCAAAAAGAAAAAAAGTGTCTATTAGTAGTTTGCTATAATCAATGTGCTATAAACTTCGAAAGCTATAACTGTGATTTTTATAACGCTTATGAATCGGAAAACTTAAGATATTTGACCAGGAGCATTTACAAAATTCGAACACTACAACTCATTTAACTTCAGTGGATTCTCATCGGACATCAGTATTTTTATGGAAACATTACCTAATTTCAACGGTGGAAAAATCGGCGTTTGATCAGTGAGAGAACAAAGCTAGCTAGCTTTTCGGCAAATCGTACTTAGATCAACTTGTAATTATCTCGCTCAACGTAAACCCTCGATAAGATATCAAGAGAGTTCCAAACTAGAAAGATGATTTTATATTGTTTGTAAGTTTGTGAAACTTTTGTTTATAAATCTTTGTTTGTAATAAATATTTGTAATAATTGTTACTGTAAATTGTATTGTTGTGTGTATATTAAAACGTATTTGTGTTAAAAACGAAGACGGTGTGTATCAATCTTGTTGGCAAATATCGAAAATTAACTAATATATCGGCATATATTTAAATACTAAATCCAAAGTACAATTTAACTACTAAATTTAAATTATCAGTTAACTCGGCTTCAGACTATTCGAAATTCAAATACGTAACAGTAATAAACAAAAGTTCTATCAAAGTTACAAGTTGAAATAACAAAAGTGAAGATGAAAAAATAAAATAATTAAAATGTCTTCTATACACCAATATGCACTATATACACTAAATGACAAATCCATATTGAAAAATCATGTTATTCCTCAACTGTAGGGAAGAGCTGTTTTGGATGAAGAGGTATTCTTCATAACTTGTTAAGCGTAAAATGCATTCAGAGATTGAAGACGTTTTCCCATCACAAAGCAAGCGCATTCCCTCAGTTTGATTCTGTTGATACTTGGCTTTGGGGTTACATTAAGCCGTTGGTTTGCCAACTTGGTGTCAATGTGCATGCTGTATATCAATGTCATATAACTAATGCTCTTTCAAATTGTTACTGTTGTGGACAACAAAGGCTATTACGTAGATAAAAATGCAGTCTTTAATTAATAGCGTCCTCTGGTGTATATTTCTTACCATTAACCTTTTTGTATTACCTGTTTAGTATCTATACAGAATTTCACAGCGTACTGATGGCTATATTTGGATTTGAGTGGCCAGCTAATTTTATGCTAACAGTGTATACATGAAATTGTGCGTTAGCGAAAGATATATTGTAATTTAATTCTCATATATCTTACAAAATATATGATAATCAAAGATAGAAAAAAGTTATCATATGATAGATTAACTGTTCCAAAATTACATATAATCATTCTTCAAAATTTTCTAGCTGCCTGAAAAACAACAATAAGAAAACAAAGTAGAAAGTGTATTCTTTATGCAATTGTTATCAAGCACAAGATCAACTGTTTTGTAATGTTTGCTGTTAAGCACAAAACTTCTGTGAGGGTTAACTGTGCTCTTCCCTCCGCAGGTATTAAAACCCACAAACTTACCATTGAGTCAGCAGAAAGTGTCTTGAGAAGTAATATTAACATAACATATTTATTATGGAGCACTCAGTACATTCACTGGTGTATCCCAGATTACCTAAATCAAATGGTCAAATCTACCTGGCTACGAAGCACGCAAGGACTAGTGGTGCGCGACCAAGAAGATTTCAATGGATATATTATAAGAAATTGAAAAAAAAACTATCACCTCCAGTTTCAAAGATTGCTTTAAAATTTAATTTAATGGAATTCTAATAATAAATATTAAAATGTTTGACAACTATTTGAGAATATATTGTATACTGTTGTTAAATAAAAAAAAAATGGGTGCGGTCGAAGCAACCAAGAAATATTACTGCCAAGGTCCATAACGTATTTTGTGAAAAAAAAAGAAAAAAGATTTGATAAAATGTTTGTCAGTTTTTACAATGAGTGACAGGCAAAAGCATAAAATTACTCAATATGATGCAATACGCAGTGATTTTATTGAACCATATTGAGTCAACCTTCTTACTGAATCACACTAAGTTATCATTTACATGCATAAAAGGCCAAGCTTCTAGTGTGAAATTCATTTATTTCAGTCTCCTTACAAGTCTTGCGAAGACTATGCGGAATGAAGTTGTGAAAGTGAATAAGGTAATCTATTAGTTGATAAAAAATGCTAGTGATACAAGACACATGAAAATGATACTTTTAATGAAAATTATATTGGTGATGCTAAAGAAATGGTGGTGTATTTGTTAAAAAAAATAAAGAAATGAAACGGTTTACAATACCATGTAAGCATCCAACTGGGTAAAGGTCAAATGTAAATGTTGACAAAGAAACACCAGGTTTAACTGGATACGCAAAAATAAATAGATACAAAGTTATCTGTGTTGAATCTATTTGTGAAAAAGGGCATTATAAAAAAAAATCCTTAAATAGGAAAACAAGGAGACGCTTCATGAAGCAAAATAGAAGCATTTGGACTCTAACGAAGTGCAATGTTTATTTAGTGTATGGGACTAGCTCATGTTTATACATCAAAGAACAGAGGAAGAAAATAGCTTTTGAATCGGAACAGTAGACCAGTTTTTCCATGAACATTGGCACATAATAAATTTTAACATGCATTCAGTTTGATATTGTTGAAGAATAGAAAAAAGTAAACAAAATAAAAAGTTGATCCTATAAAAAAGCATTTTTAGTCAATGAACACAGACTCTTCGACTATGTTATGTAGCATCAGAAAATGTGATCTTTAAAAGATCTTGTCACATTGCAGGAACTATATTTCCAAGCAAATCTTGAAAGTGTACATCAAAATTTGGGTTTCTTGTGATAATAAAACATCTTATGTTTATAATATGAAAGTTCATACAGATAAAGAAAAAAGACAAGCACAAGAACAAAACACAAAAAAGAGGCTATGCCAGACACAATCTAAAGGCTAGAAAATATCGAGCGTAACGTAATTTGTGATCATTTCTCTCCGAGTTAAAAACTGAAGAAATTAATGTATATGAAACTCACAATATGTAGTACAGTAAGAATAAATATGCGTTGAACTGCCATCTCGTATGGTGTTCGTAAAATATGTGCAAAGTTCTTAATTAATTTTGCTCTTAATAAAAAGTTGTGCTGCTAAGTACTTTGCATGAATGGCCAGACATTGATAACAATATGGCAGCAATAAAAAATCTAAAAGATGATTCTTCATTCTAACAGTTCCATACTGTTGACCAAACGTTAAGAGGCTTCTCAACTAAATGGAAGACAAAACGATGGTCTGTTTCTTTTCTTACATGACAGATATATGTTACTTAAATATTTTATTTTGTTGATTCATCTTAATATAAAGGAAAGCCATTTAAGAAATACCTTTTCCTGCAAATGCTGATATAAAGAGTTAATTCAACTAAAGATAAAAGTTGGTATTTAAGTGTAACAGAATCCATTATCTACTGTAAAATCAGACTACCATTACTAGAAAATGTTATCGTTCAAGTACTGATCTAAAGAAATGGACAAAAAGTTTAGGAACAGTTGTGAAAAGTATAAGATCGTTGTGTGTAAGTGCATTCCAAGATATTATTATAGTTATATACGACTTTTTAACTTTATTGATACAATTTTGCATTGTACTCATTTCGTTTACATTTCAACTTTTAGTGCTTTATAATAATGATATAATTTGTTTGTTTTACTGCAAAGCTATACAATATGCTATCTGCACAGTGTCCATTGCAGGGAATCAGAACCTGAATTTCATTGCTGCAAGTCCATAAACTAATAGCCAACTCACCTGGTGATTTGAATATGCAAAAATCAATATACAAAAATACATATAGTGTCATTTCTCATGATTAAATGCATGATGTCCAAATAGGTAATAAAAATAAAAAGCTTAGTAAACTAAAGAATAAAACACTTTGTAGGACTGTACTTTCAAGTATTTAATGATGAAGCATTTTTTCTTTTAAAACTTAATTACTAAATTTAAAATATTTTCACCAACTTCAAATAAAAATAATTCTGCTTAGAAACTAAGTGTAAGAATGGGATTTGAGTATGAAAAGAAAACTATTAAAACGACAAGCATCATAAATAGAATACAAGTTTTTTTTATAGATATGGACAAAGGTAAGAGTTGGATAACTCGTTAAAATTAAAAACTAACAAGTTCTCAACCTGACGATAAGAGAGTAAGTCAAATTTTCATAATCCAAAACTGGTCTTAAACCATCAGAATTTAGTTTATCATTATCTTTCCAAATTGTGACCTTGTTATTTTAGATATTTCCTAAATTTGTTTAGAGTTGTGGAGAAAGTCACAAAATATCAAAAAATGTGTTGTAAAAACAAACCACAGCTCCAAACTCCACAAATGAAAATTGGTTGTTTCATATAAACTACAAGTAATAATGTGTAAGAGATGCTTGTTGTTGTTCAAATAGTCATCTCTTTTTTACTCACTAGAAAATATGTCATAGATAATAAATCAAGTCTGCAATAACACAAACAATGGGATGAGTATATTAATTTGGAATATGTATACACCATTGACTGAGGTAGTAAAGTGAATCAATGCCCCTTCATTAATCCACTAATTACCAAATAAAAAACAAAGACTTCAAAACTAATTTTATTACAGGTTACTATTAATAAAAAGATTCAAAACTAATTACATTTCTCAAAAGCTTTATCCAAGGATTATCCTGTGTTTAACTATGATATTTGCATTATGGGTAATAAGTTGTATGGCAATTGGTAATAATAATCAGCTACAATTAGTTGAGAAAAACAACGACGACAAAACAACATACTTGCAAAACTTTATTTCAAAGTACACTTTAAAGTTACACATACTCCAGGGATGTAACAGGAACATTTTTCTTTTTCATATACTGAACAATTCATTTACAAACTACATATAAAACATGAAAATCAAAGTTGGACAGAACATTAACACTCTTTCAAGTGTAAACTTTGGCATTATAGAATTATCATGCACTGCAATTTGGTGAAAAGTGTTTGGCAAAGGTTTTTTTGTCAAAATGAAAGTTAGAATTAAATACAGAATCATTAATATAATGAATGAAGCATATATTTCTTCTCCAAGGTTATAAATTTAACACCAGTAAGTCAAAATGTCTTAACTACATTGTAATTAGAATATTACACTGATATTGTGGCAAAGGTAGCTATTTATTTTTAAAACCAGTTAATCTTAAAATTTAATGAAAATGTTTATAAAGCTCATTGTGGTCTAACTTGTCAATCAAATTTTACATAAACTGAAAAATTTATACGATGTTGATAAAAGAAACGTTACTTAATTTGTTAAAAAAAAGACTTCTAAATGTTGTAATAGTGATATTGCAAATAACAGAAAGAAGTGAAATAGCCATGAAAATTAAATGTCAAAGTAAAACTAGATTAACACCAAATCATTATTAAAAGATTTTTAACCATTTTGTATTCCCAGGAACCACAGAAATTTGACAGAATATCAAAATTTTTATATTTGATTTATTCATTGTATATTTAATTGAATAAAAAATCTAGAAATGTGTATCCTTAAATTCAGTGTAAAAAACCTTGTCAAAGTATGCTCATATGTTTCCTAGGAGTAGAAAATGCAGGTGTACAGTCCTACCATAAAAAAGGGATAGAAAAGTGTAAATAAGACTTCCCTAATGCCATAATTGGCATACTTCACACCATTATGGAAACAAGAAAAATACCCAACAAAAATTAAATGCCATTATACTATACTAAATCAATATCTTTTCAAGTTCACATTTGAAACAGAAACATTCTGCTTTAACAAGTTTCTTCAAAAAATAAAAATGTAAAAAAATTCCCAAAAGTATCAATAATGAATAAAAGTAATGTTGACTTGGTATACTTGATAATTTTTGCAAAAAAAGTATGTGGCTTCAACATGAAATGCAAAGCTTGATGTCTTATCAATTAAAGAAACTACTTACAAAAGAGTCTAAAACAAATACATAACAGTTTCTTTCAAAGAATTAATACAAGTCAATATTGTTTATGCAGTTAATTAAGTCAGAAAATATTCACTGTTGAACTAAAAATAAAGGTTATATTCCTCTTGGCATAAACTAAATATGCCATTTAAAATACAATTTTTTTCTTTCTTTAATTACATATAAAAGAAAGTATGCATGTGTATATATCACCTATTACAAAATAAACAATTCATGTGGTACCAAATTAAAGACAGAAAACCACCAAATGCAACATAACAGTTCTCTACATTGTGAAAAAATGTTTCAATAACTTTAAATACCTCAATTATAAACATTTTAAATATCAGTACTATTTCGTTTGTTCTATATGTAAGATTAAATGTTAACTACTTTAACAAATAATTATGACTAACCTTATCACCACTGTGTACAGAGCAAATACAATTAGAGAATTTACCAAACCTAATAAATATAAAGCAAAAGAACAAGTTAATATTACAAAAAATTTATTAAAACAAACATATGAACGACTTGAAATTAATCAATAAACAATCTAGGACTCATTTTTTCACAGAAAATAAATACCAAGAACAATGTTATTCCAGAACTGATCATGTTAACTGATAAAGTTTCACATTAAAGACTTTCATTTGGTTTGTCAGTTTCTTCTGTTTCTTGTAACAAAGAAAGATACAACAACAACAACAAATATTCACTGAAGCTGCTAATACAGTATGTTTCTATTAACTGTAAAGCTTAAAACAATAATTATTAATTTGTATGCTGGTAGTTAGTTGTAATCATGGAATATACTAAGTAAACTTTAAAGAATGATTAATAGTTCATGATAATTTGTTGCAGAACCTACTTGTACTGGAAGTAGAAACTGCTGTTTAAAATTTAGATGATACATAACTAAAAGACATTATGGAAAAAAAGCAAAAGGCTGAGTAAGACATGTAACAGTGCAGAAATTGATGTTAGATACCTTAATCCGAGAATCATAATAACCCTTTAATATCATTAAAATTAGTTCATATACTCTTATATAAAACATATCTGTATAATTTTTACCTACTTTACTGGTTTTATTCTAAAAAACAACACAATTCTTAGCAACAAATCTGTAGTGGAAAGCCTATTGATAATGGATCAAATTTCTACCCTTGATTTTCAAATTAAACAATTTTGAAAAATACACTTTCATGTTTTTAAATACCCAAAGTAACACTTACAGTTGATAAAAAGTGGCAACCAGAGCTGAAAATGTACTAAAGGATATAGTACTTACAAACTACTTTAATTAGCACAATCTATGTGGTTTTTACTACTTTTATAAACATCACAACTTTCACATGTATTCTCAGAAAACAAGTTCTGGAATGAAAATAGTTTTACAGGTGATAGAAAAGTATCACATGAATGACTATAAAAAATTTCAAGATACATCCTTAATGACATAAATACGTAATTTACAGTCACTTTACTAGTTTCCATGGCACTCAAAAAGTTTTCTATACTATTAAGCATGAACTATGATGTATCAAGTATAAAAAAACACATCTGGTTAAAATACTAGATACATTTTAATGAACTATGTACAAATAAAAATGATGAATTGAGATTGGCATGGTATTTGCTGAACTTGAATTATAAAACTTTTTAAATGGTGAAATTTCACATACAATTAAAAATTTTCATTTACAGTTTGACTTATCTTTTGACATTCATAAAAAGATTATTACAGTAATAAAAATATTTTTCTTAAAAAATTATCATAAAAAGTTAAATTTGAATGATTAAACTTTTATTTCATGAGAAGAAAAACAAAACAGTTAATTTTTGTTTTGAAAAACAAAATTCTGTAGAATCTTAACTGTGACCACTTACACACATACACATGCATAAAAATCCAACCAAGAATAATATTCCTCTGTCATGAGACTGAGGAGATTGGATTGTGTGGTGAGCCCATTTGAGTTAGTACTTTATCCAGCCACTGCAGAGGTCCATGAAGATGGATTTCAATCCAGCATGGTGTGGATGTAACATCCTGACGATGATATTCAGCTCCCCAGCCTTTGACAAAACTCATGCGAATGGTGCACATCTTTGTTAATTCATACACTGCTTCAAATCCATGATTTACTGCTTGACTTAACAACTGAGCAAACTCCTGCAAATGAAATTGTAAACAGTAATCTGTAATAAAAACTATACAAATGACTTTTTTTTTATCAATAATGATTCAACATACAGCTATAAAATATATACTATAAACAGTTGTACACACAACAAAACTTGTATAATCATGATTAATAACATGGAATTTCTAAACAAATCTATTTGAGAGTTACACCATAATGACCTTTAACTCACATTGTTACACACACTTTGAAGATCATATAAGGACATATTAATTTCGTTTTTGCTAACTTTTCCATTTACATCTGAAGTAGGCCTATGATTGAAACAACTTGTATAAAGAAGAGTACATAAAAAGAATTAGAAAAATATCATTACAGTAGGATTAATGTAGTTCTTTACAACAATAAGTTCATGTTCTTTTTTTTTTCATATTAAATAAAATTAACAAAACAATATTAGAAGTACAAAGGATATATTATTAAATGCCTCAAGTTCTTTAATTATAAAATACCTTTGTATTATAGTTTTTTTATATTAATCTATATAAACTCAGACAAATTTTTGGATTGAAAAAAAGTAATTATATTTATGGGAAAATCAGTTTCTTTACTATGTTGTTAGGCTGCCTTTCTTTATTCTTTAGCTGGATAGAATTCACCATACAGACTTAGTATTGTAAAACACATGTACACATGCATTGTTCTAAATCAATAATTTTCTCCACTTTCATCATTTATAAAATTGTTTTTTACATACTGCTAAGCTACCAGATAGCTTATATTCAATGTCTTATCTAAAAGTAAGAATATTTAACATCAGTAGTTGTTTGAACATAATTCGCTCCTTAAGCAAGGGGCATTTTAATAACTGAACTTTAAGTATGTTGTATTTCCTCACCTGGTTATTGAAAATTTTCAAGCTACACCCAGGAGGTATTTTACACACTGTAGTAGGATGGAAACCATGTGAATGATTACAGTTACGACTCTGTACAAAAATGGCACTATCGCTAAGGCATTCAGCATAAATTTCTCCTCCCACATAATACATGTGAACACCTAATTTTAAAAAAAGTTATCTTTATAAAAAACATTGAAAAAAAAATCTTAAAAATCTTAAGTGCTTTAAGAATATTTAATGTCTTCATGCTTACACTCACTGGAATATAAAACATACATTCTTGAAAATCACTAAATATATTTTAAGGTAAAATCAAGTGTGTAATATAATTTTCTTCATAATACCAAAGAAAATTAGTATTCATAATACATCTAATATCATTAAAATATAATATGTGATTTTGAAATTAAGTAATATTAAAACTTTCACCACTGAAATTAACATTATTGCCAAACAGGGACAACCAAGTAAAAATGTTTAATGTCACCCCTGAATGAAATCAGAAATACTGAATGTGATATGTAATTATGATGATATAAAAATGTTCTCTTGTTACAAATGCCTGACTTACAGTCTCAGCACTATAGTAATAAGAGCTGAAGTGAACAGTAACTGGAATTTGAAGAATAAATGCTTCTATCACTTTGATTTTAGTAACTGTAAACCCAATGTAACTAATAATATCATCTGAACACCATCTGTGTACATTTCCTTTTTTTAATGCAAAAAAAAAGAAGAAAAAGTGGTCTTTCTGAATCAAGTTCCTAGTCAGTAAATTTTTACAAAGGGATTAACAAGTATTGTTAAGAGGTGTGATCAATAACTTGTGTTGGTTACCAACAAAAAAGTACAAAATTGTTTTTTTAGTTGAAAAATTCAATCCTAAACAATTACAAGATCTAGAATGGAATAGTATATATACATAATATCATGTTTCATTGGGTAATAAATTATAAATTATTTAATTCAAATGTACATCATATTATCAGAATGTCTTCATCTCATAAGAGAGACAAAGGTTTTGATATATATAGATCATAGTAATAAAGTCATTGAACTAATATAAAATTCAGTATTTTAAAAGACAAGAAAAAAACCCAACCTTTTCCAATATGGCGTCGTGTATTCTCAATTGTAGAGTTTCTATTTACATTTGACAACAACCCAAGACAAAATCTGTTGTTATTGTTTGATGGATCTGTAAAGCCATCTATAATAACGCTGTGATGATGTGTATGGAAAACTTCTCCTACACGGGAATTCAGTTCATAATATGCAACGGAACACCAATATTGAGGCTCTGAATATGTGACTGGAGATACATCTACAAAAACACAGTTATTACTTAAAAAAAGGTAAGTATTGTTGATAAGGTTAAAGAACCATTAATTTTTATGTAAAAACTTAAAATATGTACTATACATTTTCTAAATAAATTATAAAGAAATTTTTTAAAGAAAGTGTTCTGATTTGGAGCATTAACAAGAATATGACAAAAAGAGCTGGCAACAGCATTTGTGAAAAAATATCCTATATGAAGACTCCAAGCAATTATTCTTAACTTCTGATCAAAACAAGCTATTTACATAGAGCACTACTATGAAGTAACCCAGTAATTAATACAGCTAATATAATATGACATTTTTAATTATAATGATTAGAAAGCATTGATTCATTAGTTGGGTATCTTTGCTATTTATAATAATGAAAGGGAATGTCTGTGACTGTCATAGCTCCAAAAGGAAAGAACCTCGAAACCTGAAATTTTGCACCCATACTAAGTGCACCTGCGTATTATTACTTACCAATGTGCATGCATGTGCACATCTTTTTTATTAGGCAAGCTAGTGAACACCACATAGAAAAGAAATGTAACCACCATAGCTCTAAGAGAAAAGAACCTAGAAACCTGAAATTTTGTACTCATACTAAGTGGACCCTGAGGGTGTGCATCTGGGTATTATTACTTATCCATGTGCATGCACACATGTACATCTTTTTAACGAGACAAGCTAGTGAAAAACCACATGGAAAAGAAGTGGTTTCTTATATAATAACTTCTAATATATAAAGAAAAGTCAGTGTAAAAATGCATTCCAACAATGGCTTTTGTCATGTCGCTTAGCAACAAAAGTATAACCTAATATTGTTGTTATTCTATATACTGAAAGTACAAAATGAAATGTATAAACTACAAAATTGAAAAATATTTGTTGATTTCTTAATTTAGAGTCTCTGTTGATTAAAAAGGTTTGTTTATTGTAGATCGCACTTTGTTAACAATCAACCATCCCTCATCAGACTTTTCTAAGATTTTATTATTTCCAGTGAAAGATTATTGAGTGATCTCACCATAAACAGTGTTCTTGGTTCTGATTGACTAGAATTATTACATGCACAAAAAGAACATTTAGAAGAAACATGGCTGCAAACTGTTTAATTGTGCCATGTTAACATAACACTTTTTTTTTTAATGACCCCAACACTGTTAACGAAACTAACATTAAAGAAAGATTAAAAATAATTTCAAAACACATAAAAACAAGGTGTTTGTTTCATGCACTATCACTGATTTCTTGTCACTTGAAAATCATGGCACCAGTAAATGCAAAACTATTTAACAGTTCTAAAAGTGTAACATTATAATAGTTTAACATCTGAGACAGATCTACATGTTTATTTAACTTTATTTGAATAGTGGAATTGTACAGATAGTACAACAAAAATCTAATATTCACAAAGGAAGAGAATAAATAATTAACATAAATGTGCAATATGTACTGACAATATAACATTCTGATGAAAATAGTAAAGTTATATTTAACAAAAAGAAAAATGGTTTACTTTACATATTATGGGCTGTGTTTAACACAACTAATCCAGACTTCAACTATCCTTACCAAAAACACGGACTCAGAAATAATAAATTCAGTTCAATTCTAAAAAGTAAGCAAAATGTATAAACAAAAATAAGATATGAGAAAGACCACAATAAAAATAAGAATTAAACAAATAATGGTAAACATGACAAAGAAATTAACATAAAGCAATATAACTAAACTAATGACATGTTATGTAATATAAATGCTATACTGATTACATCAACTACAGCAAGAGCTTAAAACTAATAGCAGTTGATCAACTAAAGTTGTTAATTATTACCTTAAAAAAACTGTTAAGTAATTAGGTGTAGAAGTCATAGGTTTGAAAAGGTCACAATATTTTGTAAAATTATGAATCCCATAATTGGTTGCAAGAAGACTGTTGAATTTACCAAAAAATGGATAAATCTGGTGTTCAAAATGTGATAACAGAAACCTCATATGTGAAAAATGACAGAGTTTATGAATTCTATCTAATGAAACCTTGTAACACTAAGCAAATCCTACTGTGTCAAATAAGCTGTGAGTAGTAAACACTGTAGCATAATTCAATGGAAAATTTTAATTTCAAAGTTTGATGCATCTGTTTCACTGAAAATTTTGAGCTTGAATGTTTGATTAACTATGCTTATACTAAATCCAGGTATACTGTGCTATGTTTGTAAGTTATGGTGGATGTATTTGTTCAGCTGTGTCAAGCAAACCTTAATAATTAGATATAAGGATATTATCAATATATCTACAAGCATGACTAGTTTGTAAAGCATGATTACAGTTTTTATTTAAAATATCAAGATATGTTTATTTAACATGAAAATTCAAGTTTGAATACATGCAAATCTACAAGTTGTTGGCTGAAATTATCGATTACATGTATTCCCTGTATTTGCTGAAAGACATGTTGGTTTAAATTTATAAATGTGTTGTCAAGTAAAAAATATTTGGCTTATAAGAATTTGTTTATTTGTAAAACAATATTTATTATGAATAACATTATTATAGAAACACCTAAGTTTACCTATACAAAGTGTTTAACAAAATTCTTAAATAATCTTGAACTTGCTGATGAAAAATGCTTTAATTTGATCAATAGGAGTATTAGAGTAAAGATCATTAAAATAAAAAGTTTCTACTGTTTTTGGCTTAGTCTTAAATTGTCTCTTTATATCCAATGGAACCACAGATGATAATATTACAATTCTTGCTTAAATACTCTTTAATGTATTTTAGCCATTTACCAACTAGAACTGATAACCCTTAGTGATAGCTTTTTTAGCATCAACAATGAACCTGTGGTTGTATGGTGATTTATCTAGTTTGAGAATATAATAATTAAGGTATTAGATTTTTCAGGGTGTACACCAAAGTCTGATAAAACAGTAATTGTTTGTGCATACTTTCTTTAGTGATTTTAATATGCTTATGCAACTTGTCACCTGTAGGTTCTAGTGTTTATACATTAAACCCTAGTTCTTTACATAAAGTTGTAATATATATATAATGGATTTCCTTTACTCTGTTTAACAATCCATTAAATAGGGTTAATTTTAAGTTCTCCTTTTATACCATTTATGTGAAAGTAATTAGAGATTTACTAATTATCTGTTTTGTGAAATTCCAGTTAACTTCAAAATTTTCTTGAAATTTAGTAACTTTGCTTATGAAGAGTCGAAAATCATCAATATCAACTATGTTGTCAATCAGAAAATAAATGTAAGGCAATGATTATATTTATTATGAGATGGTAAAGTGTTGTGTATTTCCTCTTTGGTTATGTTATCTAACACATTATTATTATTATTAAAGATTCTGCTGCCAGTGTCCCTCTTGCAAGAGTAGATAATAGTTTCATATTTAATTGTGCAAGTGATAAGTAATAACTATTGCACAGAAGTGTTTCTAATCATAGATTCTAATCTAATCAGTTCTATACTTCTGTCAATAAATGTAACTATAAAATAAACTTTATCTTTACCGTAATTAGCAGTTGTTGTTTTAGAGTTAATTGATAAAAAAGTAGCAAGTAACTGTAAATTTTACATTGTCAAACTTAATGGCATCTTGTATTCAAATTTAATTGTATGAAGGTAAGTTTTTTTGTTGTTATTGAATAATTTAAAAATTAAATAAAAATAGCCAAAACAAATGATCATTTGATTATAAGTGGTTGATTAAATTTACAAAACTACCATTAAAAAATGGAATACATTAAAATAATAATGTCCAAAATAGCCACTGGAATACAAGTTCTCTCTTTCTTTAGAAGCAAGAATTTGATTGATAAAATTTCAGAAAGGATTTTACGTTTTTTAAATGTTATTTCATCTTCAACTTTGAAATGTGTTTTTGGCTCTTTCTGTGTTTTTGTTGTTAATTTTCACAGTCCCTTAGTAACAATCTATTTACCGTATGTTGATACATCTTTTTTATTCTATAGTTAAATGCACCTGTTACAAAAATAACAATAATGAATATAATATCAAATTTATTTTGTCCAACTTTAATTTCAATCCATTAGGTAAATATTATTCAAGTTTTTCTAACAATTCATATAACATGTAGAAAAGTACTAATACTACAAACACATACCAGGACGTATGTTCGAAGTATCCATTGCCTGATGACTGCTTTCACTTCCTTGCTGGCTATCATCATGTGGGCTATAGGCAGGTGGTGGGGTTTCTGCTATGAATTTGACAAAAGATAAAAACCAACAGAGCTCACAACAAAATGAATTTATTCAAATCTTTCAATTTACAAAACAATTAAAGGGTTAAAAGCTTTCTTTATCAAACTTAATCTGAACATCATCACAACCAATCAAGAGCACTGTTTCCTGCAAGACTTTTCAATTATTACTGAAGTTATATACATATTTTTAAAATAACCAAAATGTATGAAAATTCAGTCTTACCAGAGCTACATGAGCTTGTTAAATCTACTTTATCATTCCCAACATGAGAAGAAGATAAACATTTTGTTTTGTAGGGTGTCATGTAATTCCTTACCAACTTATAAATATAAATAGTGAGCCCAAACTGAAAACTACTTTATTACCAATCTCAAAATTGTGAAGAAAAAATTTACTTCTATCTTATTAATTCAATTAATGCATACTACAGCAACTCTATTCAGTGAATAAACAACTGTGTTAGTTTGTAAGACCTACATTATTAAAAAAATATAGGAAAAATAACAGCTCAATATTTAGAAAAAAAACAAAAACAATTTTATAACGAAAAATTGTAACAAATTATACTTACCTGTATTATAACCAATTCAGAAATACAGTAACAAGCAATCTTTGACTCAACGGCATAAAATGTGACTATTTTGGTAGGTTGTAGGGATATCCCACGAGATCCAGAAATCCAAAAGATGCAGAAATCATTTTGTTGTGCTGTTCTCTTTGGTCTGAGTAGCCATTAAGATGTTTCTATCTTACCAATATGGACCACTTGCACACTATGGTCATGCTATTTTATCAATATTTTAGTACTCCTATTTCCTCTTATTCATGAAATATTCTTACACTTCACTCAAAAAACTCTTTGCAATCTGTTTCTTACCTGATCTTAAATCGTTATTTTTCCTTCTGCTCTCAACCCCATATAAAGGCAAGCCATTGGATACATGCATAGGATTACCACTCAGATACGCAGACATACTTCTCTTTGGGTACTTGATAGCATCTCCTCCATGAAAGCTTCTTTGACCACTTTTATGGCTTTGTGAACAACATCCACACCTTCTACACTTGTAACACCTCAGACATTTTGCTACTTAACATTTTTAGGTTAGCTTTGAATTCAACAACATTTCCATCTCAAGAAGATCAAGCACTTTTAAATTATAAGCAGTATCCCATAGACTTCACAAAAACATTTGGGAATAGTAAGTATTCCACAGATAATGTACTGCTACAATGCTATGACCATTGTCTGAATTACGGAAAAAAAGAACATTATAACTTCTTTGGATGTTACCCAATTATAACTTAGAATACAACTTTGATTCCTCATAAAATAATGTATATTTCTGTAAATTTTCAGAAAAAAATACTACACGCTGGATATGGTTCCTACAAAATATCCTACCGCTTCTGCTGCTGTTGAGTCAGAGTGTGCTTGTTTAAAATAAACATAAAAAAACATAACCAAAATTAATATATATATATTTGATGTAGGATTATAATTTATCAATTTTACATTTGTAGAAGTAAAATGAATATCAAAAAGGTACTGTTGGGTTTGAGCTAATACTATGAACACAACGTGACTCAAAACTTCCAAATGCGTTTTACGTAGTTTCATACCATACATATGTCACCCATAACGTTACTTTTCAACATGTCTTATTATGCATGCATCATTAATTTTACATAAGCTCTGCTTTCCTGCCATAAGTTAGATATGTTTCAAAGTTGCAGTTGTGATGAAAATCCAGTTGTGGGAAGCCAGGAGGGAAGATATTTCAGAGGTAATACCTTTTTGAAAATAAATTTAATTATATGAATGTAAAATTTAAATCAAGCATACTTACCCCCGAAACGCTGAAAGTCAGGATACCCACATTGTAAATGAGGTGGGAACCAATGAACAACAACAGGGTGGGAAGATATACAACAACAAAAAAGCCAAGCAGAGTCCGAGTAGAATTCAGGACAACAAACAAATTCTTCAAAATTGAATCTAGTAAGAATGAATGTAGTAGACCAGCCTTATAAAAGAAACAGGACATAAAGAACATTTGGAAAGAAGGCATTCTTCTCAGCAAGGTACCTCTTTTATCCATGACAACCTTTAATTCATGCAAAGGAACCAATTTTGAGATTGGTAATGGTGTTTTGATCTTATGGAGTCCACAATAGGACACAGGTGGTGGCACAAGCAGGTAGGAAGAATACCATGTCCCTGCTCCTATAGTGGAAGGCTCTTGGGGGAGAAGCCTAGATATGTATTATAAAAAGTTCTATTCTGGAGGCAGTAGTCCCTCTTCATTCATACCAAAAATGTAAAGACACTGTGATGGAAGCATAAACAATAAACAATTAAGAATAAAAACATAGACAATCCCCATCCTGGTTGGAACTGAAATATCTAGTGATAACGGTAGTTTCATTTCCAATATCTCGATTGGTACTCAAGAATGTGCACATGGAGGTGGGGAACTTACCCACTGAGGCATCATCAGACATCATGTGGCATCCTGTGTTCACTTCCAAAGGGCAACACTCTCTCAAACAGCTCCAGTGCAGAGGGTGGAATTTTGTTTACAACAAATTCAGAAGTACATATATCATACAACAGTCCCATAAAGAGAGACCATGGTTTTTTTATAATTAAAGAATTTCCCAACCTTAAATACTCCTAAAATTGTGAACAGGAAAGTTAGGCAACAAAGGAATACTTGGGTTGCCTAAACCAAATATAATTGTTAAAGAACATGCAAAGTCCTAAATGGAAGAAATGATATAAATAGATTCTTGATATATATGAAGAGAATGTACTTCATTATTTTATCTTTCTAGTTTTATACTGTTCATTGTGACATCTGAATTACTCCCAACCCCTGACACCCTGGAAATGGTTAATGGTTGTTGGGCAGAATATTCAAAAAAATCACAAGACACAGATTCCATCAAGCTTGAAATAACCACAAACAGCAAAAGGATGTCTCTGAAACTGATGATACAGCAACGTCATGAAAGCAAAATTACAAAAAACCTATTCAGATTCATTCTCATGTCAGCCTGTATGATGTCCCTTTAACCCTCTTGTTATGGGCATCCTTTTCTACACATGTCATGAGGATTTACTGAGCTACATTCGAAATGTAAGAACCAGCACCATTTTAAAATTATTTTTAGTGCATGTTACTGCATTACATTGAAAATTTAATTAAACCACTTTACTAACAATGCATTTTAATGAAATTATTACTTACATGTACATTATAATTCAAAGTTTTATATTATCCAAGTTATTATTCCTTTATTTCAAAAGAAACCTCTAAAACAATAATTTAAAACTGTGCTTTTTCTTATTATGTAAAATGCATGCAGTTACAAACATCAACTTTTAGAAGAAACTGTATGTATAATATAAACATTCTCTCAGACATTCAAAGTACAGTGTACACGGTTTTTTTTTTTTTTATGAGTAATTGGAGAACACTTCAAGAACTTGTCCAGGAGATAAGCCACGCCCACTTGCAAATTAAAAGCTGTGTTGCTAAGTGATAGTTTTAAGTTGAATGCCATGCTTATAACCAATAAAGAGAGATGATTTTATGCTGTATTTCTTA
>NW_013665618.1:1418891-1428801 GCF_000517525.1 Limulus polyphemus
GTTAAACTTATATTAAAGTTTTTCTTCATTACCCATTTAAGCCGTCTCCAGCCATTACTTCAAGAACTTGTCCAGGAGATAAGCCACGCCCACTTGCAAATTAAAAGTTGTGTTGCTAAGTGATAGTTTTAAGTTGAATGCCATGCTTATAACCAATAAAGAGAGATGATTTTATGCTGTATTTCTTAAAGAGGTTAGGAAAGTTAATTGAGGCTCGCGTTTTACAAAAGAAGTCAAAAAAATCTTTGTCCATTGTTGAGAGCAGCATCCCTAGCACTTGGTTATTTTTTCTTGCCTTATACAGGTTAGTTTGATGGACAGTGAAATTGCATTTAGGTTTTACTTTTATATTTTAGTTAATTATATATATTATTTGTGTTTTAAAATTCATATTTGAAAGGTTTAATGATTATTTAACTTTTTCTACTCATATTTTCACTGGTCATGGATTATAAAAACAGGCAAGGGCAAATATTATGCCATAGGCTAAAGTGGACTCTCTGCCAATCATAATGTTATATCACCTGCTAGAACCTATTGAAGTGCATCAACATAAATAATAAAAAATTGAAAATAAAATAAAATATCAAAAATAAAAAACTTGTGAAAAGGTAAAACTTTGAAATACACATATGATAAAAAAGATATTTTAAGATTATTCAACAAAGAGATAAAATGTAAGTACATATTTTCATTTCTTAATTTTAAACATTTCAATGCACTGTACATTGTGACAACAGCTAGTTAGTGATATGGTAGACAAAATGGAAAACAAAATATAAATATTTAACTGAAAAAACTTGTGATATTAATTTGGCAAGTTCTAGAGATTATGTAAATGAAATGTGAAAAGCGTAAGAAAATAAATAGTATTTTTATGCTCAACATCAAAATCACCTTGCAGGTGAACTATTTTGAGTCTGAGAGCAAATAACTACAATAAATAACAAATTTTTATTAGAAATTATATTAAAAATCAAAATTAATTGTCTTTTGAAAGTATAAACTTTTAGGAAAGTTCTTGTCAAACTTCAAACAATTTCATCCTCTAGTTTTATTTTTGGAACGAAATACGACGAGAGCAACATTACCTATGGGTAATGCCCATAGCCGGTAGTCATAGGGTTAAACTACTTTCGTATTATGGTATACAAATAAACTTACCATAAAAACATAGCTATTAATCTTCATTTTATAAAACTAAATTTTTTTAAAAACCTGAGTTTCCCCTATTATCAGAAATATGACATTTGCTCTCAAGGTATCTCCTCTTCTCATATTTATTACCTATCCAAGAAGTACTATATTTACATAATTACTCATTATAATGTTGTCATCACTCAGACAAAGCATAATTTTTATAGCCTTCAATTTTATTTGGTTACAGAGCCATAAAATAGAAAATCAGACCCCACTTGTCATACCCACCTGGTACATCCTCTCTTTCAGAAACTGCCAATAATTCTCTCTCATATTTAATACTATATTATTTATAATCAATAGAAAGCCAAAGTTTTAATCTATCAAATGATGTATTATTTTATATTGTTTGCTGTACAGAGAATTATCTATTTGCTTTCAATTCAATCTTTATTCCCATGGAAACACATGGATGAGTTTAACTGAAGTTTTAATAGCTCTTGTCACATAGTTGAGAGTTAAAGGACACTGACTATTTTTTGCATGTTATTATTCTGTGTTCTTTAGTGCATTATTTCATTCAATAAAAAACTATTTAATATAGTAGTACCATCAGTACAAAAAAGTAGGGTTAAGTTTCACCAACAGTTAAACAGCTTAAAAGATGATGACCCAGGTAAGTACTATGTTTCTTGTTTATCACATATATATTCTTTATTTATTATTACAAAACTAACTAAAATGTAAAAATTAGAAATATTTTAAGTTAGATAAGGTTAGTTAAGTAACATAGGTAATAATAAAAAATTTTCACATGGCATGTTCGCGAGCAACTCACAAGTAGGTCATGCATTATGTAATTCAATTGTGTATACATGAGCTACACATTTTCCAAGTGATATACACCTTTGTTGCAGCAATATTAGTTGGACACTGTTCAAAGAGCAAAAAAAAAACAATAAAATTTGAGTATAAATTGTTACGAATTTAAAACTAGTTAATGTAAACAAATGTAGTTTCATGTTACAATCTGAGGTAATACCAATTAGTATAGCATAGAATTGTAGTTAATAATCCATACTTTAATAGTATATAAGTTTTAAGTTCTTAATTTTATAAGGCAATATTAAAATAAATCCTGAATTTCCCCTAGTGTGAGAAATGTGACATCTTTTCTCCAGGCATCCCCTCTTCTCTAATTTATTCAACACCCTTCCAATAAGTATGAAATTTAGTGTAAATTACTCACTATAAAATTCGCATCACTCACATAAACCATAATTTTTATAGCTTTCAATCTCGCTTGGTTACAGAGCCATCAAACATATAATCAGACTGCTCTTGTCACACCCTCACTTTCAGGATTTTTTAACAGTTCTCTCTTACATTTAATACTAGATTAATTATAACCAATAGAAAGCTAAGGTTTTCATCTATCAAATGGCAAACTATATTACGTTGTTTTCTGAACAGAGAATTGTCAATTTCTCTTTTAGTACAAGCTTTGTTCCCATGGAAAACATATCATCTAGCTTGGATGAATTTGTAACTGCTCTTGTCGCATCATTAGAAAGCTAGAAAATGTTTTGTAGTTACAGAACATTGTCTGTTTTTTGCATGTTATTATTCTATATTCTTTGGTGCATTATTTAATTAAATAAAAACTATTTAATGCATTACTACCATAGGTATAAAAAAAAAAGTAGGGTTAGGTGTCATTGACAGTCGACAGCAAAAAAAACATAACATAAGCACCCTTGGGTGTAACAGAAATAGTTTCAATATTGAAAATAAAAACATATGCGAGATCAAAAAAAAGAAAAGAAACCAGCAGAATGTTGTCAGGATTAAGCAGATAAATCGAGCTCTTATATCAGATTCCTTGACATTTTTTGCAATAAGTCACATGAAAGATGGGCAAGTGAGAATTGTAACTAAGCAATTTATAAAGAACATTTAGAAATTTTGAGTCACATTTTGCTGATAGCAGGATAAGTCTACTGAATTTGAATTCTTTTTCATGTTGTTTATTTAAATTGTCTATCAATTTTACAAATGCCAGTTTTGTTGAATGGTGAGTTAGAAATTCAAATTTGAATAATACAAAATGTTACTTATATCAATAAATGTGTTGTATAGCTACTATTTTTTGTAATATTTTTGTAAATACACTTAAGATAGACAGACTGGAAAGATTAGTTAATGTTTCAGCAGTTGCCCTTTCAATAACATCTAGATGTACTTTATGATCTCCAGCTGCTTTCCCATTAAAAAACAAACAAACTACATTAATTATTTCTTTAGATGTGGTTGGTGCTGAATATCAGGACTGCCTTGTTCTTCAGTAAATAATATTTACCTTCATTTTCAGGTTAACAGGTTAGCTTATTTTTTAATAATGTGTACCCTGTTTTAACAAAGTATGATTAATTTTATTAGCAATTACTAGTTTGCCACAAGAAAATTTGTGGCATTTGCTTTTTCATCACTTACTTTATAACAATCATGTTAATCTGAGTATTTTGTCTTTAAATTTACTTAATGATTTAATACAGTCTAAATTTCTTTAATACTATTTTTTTGTTTTTGTCCAATTTCCTTTTAAAATATATCCCTTTAGTCTTTTAAGCTGTTGTAAACCAGTGTTTTATCACTTCTATTAAAGTTTAAAATTTTTAATAGCAATGCATAAAGTATATATAGTTTTGAATTTATTCATGAAAATTATATATTTATCATTCATCATATTTGTTGCATCTTGAAACTGGCAGTCTGTTAATTCTAATGCGTTTTTAAATCTTTCAATATTATTCATGTTGTTAATATTTGTTCTTCTGCAATAACATTCATCATTATAGATAAAGCTTCATTGTATCTTTCTGGTAAAAACATGAACAAATGATCAGATATTTCAGTAGATATTACACTTGTTAAAATACAAGTTAGTAATCTAATAGTTAAATTGTAATAATAATAATACCAGGAAGTCCAAAAGGACTGTTAGGTGCTGAGCTGCTGATGTTTGAACCTGGGGATGGAACACCCATTCCTCTTGGGCCAGAAATGTTGTTTAATGAAGTAGGAGGGGATGGAAACCCTTGAGGTGAGAAACTGACATTATGAGGCATAGAAGGTTCAGGAACATGCTGAAAGTTACTAACAACAGGATGTCCAGGAGGAAATTCACTATGACGAGGAACCAAAACTGGTGGCAACACTACAAAATCAGATTTAACAACAGCATTATTTCTCAGAAGTAAAAAAATTAAGCAATCCAGAAATTATTTAACTAAATGTAATTCTTCAAGACATAACATTCAAATAAACATTTGATTAGACTACTGAAATAAACATTATTATTGCTTACACAATAAATGAAAACAATACTATAATACCTAAATCAAATTTAACATTTTCCTATTTAGCTCTTGAAGTCATGCTATTCTGCCGTAGAGATTTGCATTCTACCTGCCTTGTGAAACTCCCACATAAAATTCAAGTGAAAATATGTGAACTTGCACTACTACATGATGAAATATCATGCAGCAAAACCTTCCATCAATAAGAGTGCGACACACCTCTTTATGCAATTGCTCCCTCTACATTAATGTGCAAAAATCCCCATTCTTTGATGAGGCAAACAAAAAAAGTGCACCAGGAAAGGTGGGAATGTGCATGGAGGTAAGTATCTATTGGAAATACATTTTCAGGTAAGGAATATATTAACTTACAATATGATGACTCACCTCCTCGCACTATAAAAAAATATTAATCATTAAGTGGACATGTTAAGGAGTAATGAATGAAGTCTATATATATCATTAAAAAAGTGATGCAAGTAAGTATAAATAATAAATATTGAAATATTATCTCCTATGTGTACACGTTAAGAGGTAATGAAAGAGAAATAAACATGAATGTCTAAGTATGTGTGATAAAGAGGAACTAGACTGACGCATCATTTACCATGTGTATATCTTAAGGAGTAATTTACTATGATTAAACAGTACCTACTAAGAGAACATGTTAACCCTATCACCATGGGTCACAGGTCAAAGGCCATGTCATCATGTTTGTTGACTTGCATTCAAAATTTTAATGAACTACTATTTTATGAATTTATGTGAATAAGTTTGGTATCAAACTGCTGATTATAATCGAAATTATAATATTATATATTATTTAATTTCTTAATTTAAAAGTAAATATTAAAAAACCACACCTAAACATCAATGGTATGTTGAATGCAGCGCTTGTTCATATTAGCTGTTTGTGATGTCAGAATACACAGTCTATAGTTTTGTATGAATTAGGAACTAGAATTATTGATATTAACAGCTAGAATATCAATCAAGAACATCCTATCTTTTCTATTTGCTGAGATATCACTCATGTACTGAATCAAACACAGTGGCCCTGCTCACTTTTTTCCATTTTTGGAAACAGTTCATTATATACACATACTACTGTATATAACATGTGAATAACCAATTGAAAGCTCACAATATCCCCCTAGTGGCTTTTTCAGTCATTTTCATATGTTATGACATCATTATGTTCTTTTGATACAAATCTTCATGTTGGTAAGGTGAGTCTTTTTATGAACTCAAAATTTCATTGTTGTTTTTTTTATACCCAAATTCAGCTTAGTTACTAAATAGGATAAATTATAGTGGAATTCTATGGTATTGATATAATAATTTATAATTTTTGGTTATTTCAAATGTATATATAAAACCAAAAAAAATTATTTCATTTCATGTCCTCCATGTGGAAAACTTAATAAGGCTTAGCAACCTACAGTAAGCTACAAACGAGAACAAATTTCGTAATAAAAATAAAAATTAGGAAATAGATGTAAATTATGCTTTTTTAGTTCTAGAATGACTACAAATTATAACACAAAAACACAAATGTTTAGTCTAAATAGCTTAACTCTCATAACATTATACATTTATTTACATAATTTGTATTATATTGACCTTTCAGTCGTGCCTGGCTAACATTACAGAAGTTGCAATGATGCGGCACATGTGCACTCGTGTTACCATATCCACGAATGTAAAACTCTCTATTACAAAATGACCTGTCTCGGTAGGGTTTTAGTGCCCTAGTATTTTGTAAAATACAGTCACATTTCAGTTATAATGCATTGTATGTGTATATACATTATTACAACTTACAAATAAGTTCTTAAACTTATTTTTTTTAAAACACAGAACAGCAAATAAAGAAGTATAGCAAACAATTAGCTTTCTAGTTACAAACTATGTACTCATTTGCTGCTTGCTGTAGGTTGCTAAGCCTTATCAAATTTTCCACGTGGAGGATGTGAAACGAAATAATTTTTTTTCAGGTTTTGTATATACATTTTGAAAAAACCAAAAATCATAAATTATTATATGAATGCTATAAAATTCCACAATAATTTATCAAGCTTAGTAACTAAGCTGTATTTGGGTCTAAAAAATTATGAAAATTGAACTCACTAAAGTCTTACCTTACTGCTTGAAATCTAGCATAAATGAAGGAGTCCTCAAAGGGAATATTTCAAAAAGGCTGAGAAGGTCACTAGGGGAACATTATGAGCTTTTGATTCGTTATTCACATGTCATAGAAAAACGTAGGTGTACTGAGCAAGTATTTCCAAAAATGGAAAGACGTGGGTGGGACCACTGTGTTTGAGTCAGCAAATGTAGCAATATCTCATCAAATAGAAAAGCTAGGAAATGCTTATTTTATATTCTAGCTCTCCAATATTGGTAATTTGAGTTCCTAATTTGTAAGAAACTATGGACTTTATATTTGAACATCACAAACACCTAAGTTGAATCAATGCTGCATTCAACATACCATGCGACAAACATCTGTATTTAGGTGTGTTTTTTAATATTTACTTTTATATTAAGAAATTAACTAATGTAAAATACCAAAACTTGAATTTTAATCTACAATTTAATATGAAACTTATTGAAATAAATTCATAAAATAGTAGTTGAATAAAATTTTCAATGAGTCAACAAACACAATGACATGGCCTTTGACCCATGTCAATAAGCTTAAGGCTAAGCATTATCTACCAAGAGTACATCTGAAGAAGTAATGAACAAGATGTACACATTCCCTTCTAGTTAGACATTTTAAGGAGTAATAACCCAGAGTGAAATATCCATGACTATTTGTTTCAAGTGAAAGAAATGAGCTATGGCTAAACATATTAAGTGGTATGTGATAAGGATTGAGTAGCTATAATTAAACATTATACTCTAAGTAGTACAAATTAATAAGTAATGAACTAGTTCTAAACAATATATCATATGTGGACATGTTAAGAAGTAATAAATAATGTCTAAATATTAAGTCTTATAAGTGACATATTAACAAAAAATAAACACTAACCAAACAGTAACTTCTACATGAAAAGTTGAGAGGTATGCAGTAGGTAGAGAAGTACTGGGTGGAAAAAAAATTTCATTTCATCCTCCTTAACATTATCTTCAAAGCTGTGAAGGGAAATGTGTAGCAATGGTGGAAGAAGAGGATCCAGGTGGCAAACATGGACCCCACCACACATTGGATGATGTTACATTACTGTTATCCATACTGTATTTGTCAACCTAATACAAGGTGGCTATTATAATCAACAGGCAAGAACTTCCTAAATTATGGGTGACTGTGAGTGATGTTTGTACTCACATCAGCAGAAAAAGAATACACGTTAATCTTTGAATTCGTACTGAAAGGTTGAAAATACAAAGTTGTTAAAGCACTTATTTCAACAAGTCTCAGGAAGGATAAAAAAGACTGAGCACAACTGTGCTGAAAAAAGGAATGAAAATTTTTGCATGTGAATGTAGAGAAGGACTTTGTGCAAGGAGGTGTGTCACACTCCTACTGGTGGAAGGTTTTGCTGCATGATACGTCATCATTCAGTAACACAAATTCCCACATTTTTCATGTGAATTCTGGGTGGGAGTTTCACAAGGCTTGTGGCATGCAATTCTCTAAGGTAGAATAGCTAATCTGTGCATAGAAATGTCATTGTATCAGAAACAATTACATTTATTGTAAAGGGTAATATAAATTCATGTACATAACATTTTACTCTATTGCACAATATTCAAAAAACATTATTCTAGGCACCTGAAAGCATAAAGTTAGCTCTGTATAAACACCATTTTTAGACATTAAAATTTGTTAAAAAAGATCAGGCATTTGTACACACAAATATTTATATTTATATCAAGAATAAAATTAAACTATCCACTATCAGAAATCTCACTGTTAAAAAAAGATTTCAGAGTTATTAAACAAATGTTTACCAACATTAACAAAAGATTAATGTATAAATAAGAGATATTTGATATCTTATCTTACCAGGACTTTCTATCCTTTTATAATGGTATGGATTGATGCACACATCCTTCTGTTTGGCAGAAAAAGGAAACTCACAGATTTCCAAAGGTTTTAATTCATGATGACTCTGAAGATCTGGCCAACGCCAAACTCTACAGTAGATCACATGAGGAAGACCCTTTCGATGTGACACCTAGATTATTAATTAGACTCTTTTTAAAACAACATTAATTTTTTCTGAGCTTTTGTGTTGGATTTCTTTGGGAAGAAAAAAAAAGGTGTATGTAGTTTTACTATTTAAATATGAGAGTACTTCACAAAGATTCTGATAAATATGTTATTGTAATATTTTACTACATAACAATTATAAAAATGAACCTTATTCCTCTGAGAATAAATAATATATGGGAGGTGAAAATAGATGTGGTGGTGTAACTACTGGAGAGTGATGTTAACAGACAAACCATTTGAAAACAGTAGTTTCTATGAATTTATCTATAATTACTAATATTTGTAATTACCTTTTAAAGTTAACTCTTACCGATGTGATTTAAAATATAGCTTTATAAAGACAACTATAAGCATATACAATTTTTAACATTTAAACAAACATAGACCTTATCTTACAATGTAACTAAATTTATTATTTTAAAATAAGCACCAATATATTTTTGAAGAGAGAAAACTTCAGCTCTTACTGCTTGTTAAGGCTCTATAAATTAAACATACATTATGCTTTTAGTACAATGAGTACTAACATATGAATAATTTTTTTTGATGAAAGAGTTAGCACAAAGAATTACATATAAAGTGTAACAGACTTAAAATAAGACCCAAAACTTGAGCACTTTCTATTAGTTGACTATTATAATTTTGAATTATATCTGTCAAACACAAATATTAGCAAAACAGAGTTGTACAACTGTAATTTCAAACTGAAAATAGATATCAAATTAATATAAATTATATTTTTTCTTTTAATCTAATAACTTTTTAAAACAGGGTTCATGTATAGGCTAAAAAATGGAAAATATAATGCATATTCTACTTATCATAATAAAGATAAAAGACTTAACTTTATTTGCGTATAAAATTTAAAAATTTTAATTTTTAGATACTTAGGGGGAAAAAAGGTTAAAAAATTATGCCTATAGCATTTGTGAGAAAATATTTTTTTCTGAAACATCAAATGAATTGATAGCATGATACACAATTCTTCATTCCATAATTTGCATTACAACAACTGTACAATGTACTTAAATAACCTAATTCTCTTATTTCAAAATGATGTCAAATACAAATCATTCACAGACTCATAAAAATAAATGTTTTTCTTCTTATCTAAAACTATTATGTGTTGCTTGAAAGAGAAAAAGGTTAGAAATTAAACCAAAATGTTTTAACGAGACAGTCA
>NW_013665618.1:1429788-1449190 GCF_000517525.1 Limulus polyphemus
CTCATAAAAATAAATGTTTTTCTTCTTAATCTAAAACTATTATGTGTTGCTTGAAAAGAGAAAAAAGGTTAGAAATTAAACCAAAATGTTTTAACGAGACAGTCAGAATTATTTCGTAATTAGTTACAAGCATTAATCTTCAATATTTTTCATTTCCAATTCATTTATAATACCTCACACAATAAAGCTAATTATGACTTAAGAAATAAACTTTGTCAAAGCTTTTCCTTTGCTTCTCTGTACATATAAACATGTTATGTATATCAGTGCATGGATTAATTGTAGTTGATATTCTAATATGCTTCATTATTTTCATAATAATATATAACAACATATGGCTTGCCATTATAAACACTGTGAAATCTCTGATGGCCTACAAATGCTCAGTTCCTAAGATGTCTTGAAAAGATTAAACATATTTCTAAACAAAAAACTGGCCATAGGTTTCAAGATTTATTTTGTAATGAAAATACAATTTTCAAACAAAATTATACTATTATACTGTAAACTATTACTTAAACTGGCACAGGTACAATTCAACTGTGAATGCAAACATATCAGATATGTATAGCTCAATGCTGTATTAGTAAAATTTATTGTATTATATATTTGTAGTATATTTTTGTTATTTTTGGAACAATAGTAAGTTATCTTTGCATAGTATTAGATGTAACATACTTATTAACACAAACCAATAATATTCTAACAAAACCATTGGATCAGTAAGTACCTAAGTGGTATTTAAGAAAGTATTTTTTCTTTAACTTTATACTGGTCTGTTACCAATGAACTACTTGGAAACTACTGTATACTCTTTATTCCTTCAAGATGGCTAATTCAAACTGACTGAAATTTTTGACCATATCCTTATATTAATGATGTACAAACTGTATTTCTTACAACTGTAATTCAAGGAGTTTTACAGAACCCTACAGTGGACTATAGCTATGTAAGATTATCACATTGTGACAGTAAAAGCTTGACAAAGCAAAAAACTGAAAATAAAACAATTGCAGTAATCCACACAATCTTATTTTCAGTAGACGGTGAAATGGTACATGATGCTAAAGTCTCAAATTGATGTTGAGAAAGAGCATGTAATACTACCGTAATATCCCAGTTAGATAACTGAAACGATCATTTGAGACGAAGGACCTGAAATGACTTGAGTAGGCCAGAGAACAATGGGGACTCAAATAATTTTCATCTCAAGTATCTAAAGGTAGTCGATAAGGCTGCCTTATATAAGGCGATTGTGGAAGATGCAAAACCGTTGTCAAAGAGCCAGGTCAAAAACGAGTTATGTTGGCACTTGTGGTTGAAGTGGATTTAATCTACCCTCAATACACCATTGCCGATATAAGTGCCATTTCTGTTGATAAATGTCTATCGTGGGTCTATGCAAAAACTGAGACAGATATATGGCAACATTAGTAGTTAAACCCTGATGCCATGTGAAGGATCGCATAACCTCCATGCATGAAGCTTGAGCTTCAGGATGCTGGGTGTACGATTTTGGATTGTGGCTGCCTCAACAGATTTGGCCAAAGGGAAAGTGGAAGAGGTGGGCACTCTTCAAAGTACTGTAAAAGCAGAAACTAGGGTTTAGCCACCAATTCGGTGTTACCAACAGGACCCGACAATGGGTTGGAACAAATCATAGCTAGTACCTTCGGTAACATACAAGACAGTGGGAAGGCCTACAGGTATAATTCCATCCCATCCTGACTGAATGCATCTATTGCCAATGCCCGAGAGTGAGGTATCAGAAATGAAAATGCCGATTGTTAGTTGTTCCAACGAGTGGCCAACACATCAATCATCCATGTTCTGAACTGAGAGCAAGTCCAACAGAAAACCTCATAATACAGCATCCATTCTGTCAGGAGAATCTGTTTGGGTCGAGAAAATTGATTTGCCACCGAATTCATCATTCCTGAAACATGGCATACAAGTAGGGTGATATGATAAGAGTGGTCCCAAGAAAGAAGATTCAAGGTTTGAAAACAAAGAGACCTGGACCAAGTGCCCCTTGACAGGAAATGTAAGACACCTCTGTGGATTTGAATTATCACAGTGAAGCCTGATGATTTTCTCCTTAATAAGTCCACACTGTGAGACATTGCCCTTTTAACAGCAAGAAGTTCTAAAACACTGATGTGTATGGAAGCCTCATCATCTGTCCATAGGCCTTGGAATTCCAGACCATTGAGATATGCACCACATCCCTGAAGCAAGGCATCCATGAAGAGATGGATCTCTGGAGATAAAAACCACTGAAGGTATCTCTTGTATGCTCATCCCAAAGAAATGACGGATTCGAATGATGCCCACATCCTCAAAAGAGAGAGAGAGAACCATCAGTGCAGTGGGAGCCAGATGGGAGACGACTGAGCTCAACTGAGATATGAGTTGAAAAAAATACCAAGACTGACAATATTTTGTGTTGGAGTGAGAACAGATTTCTCAGCTCTAATAATGGAGCCTACCTTGTTTGCTTCTGAAAGTAGAATCTGGGTGTGACATTACTCCAACTGATGAGATGGTGCCAGCAGTAACCAGTTGTCCATAGAATGGTGTGTGCACAAGTCTAAGGAAAGGAGATGACAAGAAAAAACTTGTATGATTCGGGAAAACATAAACGGTGCTGATGCTAGTCCGAAGGGTAAAGCCATGAACTGCAGCACCTGACCCTTATGCACAAAACGTAGATAGTGACAGGATGTTGCCGCCATGGAAATGTACAGATAGAAGTCAGCAACATTGAATCCTACAAACTGAGGAATAAAACTGCAGCACCTGACCCTTATGCACAAAACATAGATAGTGACAGGATGCTGCCACCATGGAAATTTACAGATAGAAGTCAGCAACATCGAATCCTACAGATGGAGGAATAAAAGTTTGGAAGAACTGGCACAACTCTCTCCACCATCCCAGAGACCAACAAAACTCTGATAGCCCTAGAAAAAAGTTCCTATAATTCAAGTATCTACAGGAGGCAGAAACACTATAGATTGGGTGGATAATGGTGGTGAAGATGTAAACTGAATGACTATTCCTGACTTAAGAACCTGCAGTGACCATTGATCCATGGTTACGGTTTTCCACACATCCAGAAATTCTCAAAGCCAAGCCCCCAAAAACCTCAAAGGCATACAATAGACACCGCTGCTGCTAGTGGCATTCTGACCAAGCAGAGAAACCTCCTGGATATGGACAGAATCTATTCTAGGTATGAATGGACTGAGGAGCTGATGTCAGGGGTTGGGACCCTCAAATGAGCTAAACTATGACCCTCTGTAGGAGCCGGGGAAAGTTGAGACATCAACAACAACAGGGATGAATGCAGAAGCTGACAATCAAACGCAGCCTCAGAGCCCCCCAGAAAAACACCACTGGACCAAATATGTGTCTCAATCTCACTACAAATAAGGTCACTGACAGTCTCAGCTGAGAGTGATTCCCTCCTCCCACAAGTTGTTGAGCAATACTACATATCAAAAGTGGGATAAGAAAAACCATAGATTGGCTTGCTAAATGAAAATCAACTAGGTAACACAAAGAACACTCAAAGTATCTCCAATGGTCATAGTACAGAGAAACCTGTTAGTGAACACTTTGTTAAGAATAAGTGATAATATTATCTGAATGAGGTGCTTATATACAGTACCCATGATAGAGGGGCGCATTGACGTAGATGGAGAGTGTAATATGACAGATAATAAAAGACTGGAGCAAGTATGAAAAATTTAGACCAATGCTTAGATGTGCAAAGGAAGGAAACCCTAGCATTCAAGTAATAGCTGTAGTGTGAGAAGAGGTAATTGTTTTGGAATAAAATTTTGCAGTAATATTTTTGGATAATGTTATAGGTTTACCTTCAAATTTAAACTTTTTTTTTGCCTATTCTGAGCAAAAATAAAGGAAACAAGAGATGTGAACAAATATAATGATTTTATAAGTTTCACAAAGAGGTCTGATATATTTATCAAACAGAATTTTTAAAGTACTTGAACCTATAGAAAAACATCATCATCAAGTAAACCATTCCACAAAGTTATAACTCTTAAATTTTTTTTTTTATCTAAGAATGAGTCTGTACAAATTCCCTAACAAACTAGAAAACTTGAACTAAGTCTACCTCCTAATTATTCTGTGCTCAAAAACAATAATAAAAAATAAAAAACAAGACCAAAAGCCTAAGTTTTTCATCACTGCTTTAATCATTTTAAAGTTATTTTTTGTTGCATATCTTTGCACTCTAACATGCTAATATCATTCCTTGTATTAAAGAGATCAAAACTTCACCCAGCACCCACAAAAAACTTTACAACAGATTTACGCACTACATAATTTTGGAACAGTTAACTATTCTGTGTAATAATTTTCTACAAAAAATATATAAATTTCAAACTGTTTTACAATGAAAACTCAATTAACTAAAGAGGATTGAAATTAAACCTGTTATTCAATCACTGATACAGCATTAGTTTTCTCATCTTTGCTAACACATGAAAAAAAAACTGAAAAACTACTCACCTGCAGCCTACCATCTAAAGAACGAGGAATAGTCACACATTTACTTAGCTGTCCCGGACAGCTTAATGCTTTTTCTAGTTCTTCAATTGCACCTTTCTTTTTTTTCAGTTTCTTCACTAATGAATCTACAGCTTTTTCTGCCCATTTTTCTTCTTCATCACCTTGTTTCCAACCCAAGAGTTTCTTTACAGCAGGACTTGTGAATGAGAAAAGACTGTTCAGACCAGACATGTTTGAAGAGTAGTGTAAGCACCAAAGGTGACCTTTTTGTAAAAGACGTATTTTACCTGAAATGAAAAACAAAAAAAGTTATGGATGGAACCATTTTCTTTTTTGATCTTCTCAAGTAATATTTTTGCAATGTAATGTTCCATCCAGTACTATAAAAGCAATTTTATATATCCAATCCATTCTGCATCACTACACATTACATGATCAGTACTCAACAACTGTAAAATCAAATTCAATAAAGAGTATCTGTCACAGTCGTATTTATATTTTTTATTTTGATAACCTGTTGTACATGGCCATTTCACTAAATACTAGTATATGTTGTAATGAATTTGTTATTATATATTTATTTTAATATCAACATTTGTTTAGATTACATTTACATTTAAAAACATACATAGCTTATAGCTTTAAATATGTATTGTGAAACTCCAGCTTATTCTCCAAAGTTGTAGAAGATTCTCGAGAGTAAGAATCAAAAGTATGTGTGTGCACGTAAATGCTTTAATTTGCATTGTTACGTAATCTGAATTTTTTAGAAAATCTTCCAACGCCTATAAATATAACCAATGCGATGCGCCAAAAAGAGTGTCTATTATTAGTTCGCTATAAAACTTCGGAAGCTATAACTGTGATTGTTATAACTCTTACCAATAGGGAACTTCAGATATATTGACCAGGAACATTTATAAAGTTTGAACATTACAACTCATTTAACTTCAATGGATTCTCATGGAACATTAATATTTTATAAAAACATTACCCAACTTCAACGGTGGAAAACTCAGTGTGTGTGGCAAAGGACAAAGCTAGCTAGCTTCCAAGCAAATTGTACATACATCAACTCACAATTAACTCGCTCATCGTGAACCCTCAATAAGATATCAAGAAGTTCCAAACTAGAAAGAATATCTTATATTGCTTGTTTGTGAAATTTTTGTTTATAAATCATTGTTTGTAATAATGATTTGTAATAACTGTAATTGTGAATTGTATTAAAACATATTTGTGTTAAAAAAGAAAACTGTGTGTATCAATCTTGTTGGCAAATATAAACTGACTATATATTGGCTTTTACTTAACTGCTAAATCTAAAGTACAATTTAACTTCTAAATTTAAATTATCAGTTAACTCAATTTCAGGCCATTTGATATTCTAAGTAACAATGATAATGTCAAGAGCTGAATACTCCATCAATTGTTTTACTTTTTTTTTTGTCAATAGTAAGCAAAGGGTTTGGTAGAGGTCTTTTTTGTAACCTACTACAAAGGGCAGAATAAGAAGCACATGTGAGAGGAGTCAACATATGAACAGTGTGTAACATGCCTGTTACACGAGGAAATAAGTTGAAAGTGGCAGACAACTGTGTTAAGGCCATGCAGTTTTAGTTATTATAGTGACAGAAATGTCAGAGCTTCTGTGGTGTGTCGCATTTCACTTATGGGTAAACATTCTAAGGATAATAGACACAGCTGAATTGTTGATGTCACAAGTATTAAAAACCATCAGTTTGCTTAAATCTTATGGATGTCTTAGTTATTAGTATGACCATGGCTGGTGTCAGTTTTTTCCCATAAAACCACTGAGCAATTATTAACAATCATTAAAGTTACTATCTGGTCTCACAATCATCATAATGGTATAATATAGTCTTGCTAAACTAAAATTAAACCACAAAAGCATTAAAAAGTACACTTTCTGTTAAGTTTGTACAGAGTGTATAGACACTTGTTATATAAGTATATTAACTAGCAGTAAGATTTGGTAGTTTGTAAAATTCTAAATAAACAACAGGAAAATGTTAGGTGGAAATTAGCATTGAAAAATTATGCATTTTTTATAATGTCTGAAGATATAGAAATGTTGTCACAGACATGTGGTGATAAACAAGTAGATAATTAATAAGTTGTGGTACTTGTTTATTGAATGTTTATATGAGCATCTGTTTGACAGGCCTAACCAGTTACGCAACTGATTAACCAACAAGGCCCTTAACAAAAGTGACGTGTGGTACCTGAAAACTGATGTGTTGATGCTATCCAGGAAAATGGCTGCAATAATGACAATTGTCCAGTGAGAAGGACGTTATGTTGTACACGTTTGGGGAAAGTCAACCGAATAATGAAAGTGGTACAGCTTGTTCCGCAAAAGTGTAGCTATTGAATGCTGCAATGAAAAGTGTAGTTTTTAAAATATTGCATGGCATGAATGATTACAACTAGAAACATTATAACATTATTCAAAGAAAACTGGTACTGCAGTTATGAATTACATTTGTCATTGTTTTAAGTGTACTTTATGGTAACATCAACTATATTCTGTGACCAGACTATTCTTAAATGTTTGATAATTTTTTTTGTACTTTTCTTTGTAAATATATGTATTAGAAACTGTTAATAAATAGTAGAGTGTACTAAAATATAATGCACACAATTATTTTGTAATTGTATCTGCTGTGGAGATACAAATACTTACCACAGAATTGTTTCCTCATATCTGTCCATGACAGAGTGCTAATGCCTGAACTACCATTTTTCAAATTAACATAAACTACCCAATCAAAATTCAATATTGGATATGTGGAGTATGTTTATTCAATTTAAAAACAAATACTTAAAATCTTACTGTCAATATGTTTAGGCCCTTTTACTCACAGCGTAATAAATACTAGCTTAGCATCATTACAAGGGCTTTGTAACTTTTTTATGGAAATCATTTGAAACATGACTAGTTAATATAAAACTTATGGTCAACAAGAGTGCACTTCGACAAAAGGAACAGAGGATCTTCAGAAGAAAGAAGACCAAACGATTATGGTAACTTGCACCACAATTGTAAAGAATACTAGTGTGATAGTAATAGAGAAGACAGTTCGGCTTGTTAACTGAAATTTTAAATTGATTGAATAGGCCTAAGTGGACTGTTGACAAGAAGAAGAGAACTATACATATAGTGTTTATGATATGCCTATAATCTCTATAGTGTGAAGAATTTGTTGTACATACATTTAACTTTTTTGGAATATATATATATGTATATATATATTACTTTGAAAACAAGTGAAGTGTTGTTCATTTATCATTCAATTTATTGATGACAAGTCACAGACACCTACTGTAGAAGAATCCTAAGCCCAACAACAACAACACAGTATATATTTATACTATTAAGAAGTATAAGTAAAAGCCTTTTTATTTTCACAATTAGTAAAAAAAAAGAAACATTATATATTTCAAATTTTGAAAACCGGTTTTGAGTAAGAAGAATATTAACACAATAAAAAGGGTACAGGATGAGTCATTAGCATAATGATTTGAACAACAGTGATCACAAGAGAAAAGAAAGAGTAATATGTTGAAAGAGAAGGCAGTTGCCAATGGCTCAAATGGACATGGATAAGAACATGAAGGATGTCACTGAGGTCCCGGTTGAGCAGAGGAACAGAGCAACACTGTCTATGGATAAGAAAGATCAGAACAAGGGAGGAACACCTTGCAGTACTGAGAAGGCAAAATGATGTAGACAAGGCAGCCCAATAACTGGCAAAGGCAGAGACAGCTGAACCCTGTAATACAGCCTAGTAAAGGGAAGGGAGATGTCCAATGGTAGAATGAATAGGAATAAGTTGGAAACAGATGGACCAACATCGAAAGTTGGGTCCCCATACAGGGAGAAGGAATAAGTAGAATAATGCCCAGAATGGGAAATGATAGGATTACCAGATGGGAAATTCTGGTTCAACAGCCGATGGACCGGACTAATCCAGACATGAAGGTGAAAGGAAATGGGAGATGTTGAAACAATAGAGAATATAATTGGCAAAGGATGAGGGGATTGGGTTGTCAGTTAGTTAGAGGGGTACAATCAAGAGGAAACAACAAAGAATGTCTCCAGTCGAGACCAGAATCCAAGGTAAAGGCTGGTAAGGTAGGTGACCATTAGGACAAGTGTAAGACCAGATCAGGCAGAAGGCAGCTACAGACAGGGCCAATGGATGGAGAACAGATGATTGGAAGAGAGGAAGCATGAAAGAGAGAAGTTGACTAGGCAATGATGAGTGGAGTCCCCCAAGAGATCACCCCCATATAGGAAACTGGAGGAGAAGAGAGTCAGTGGGCAAATCCTGCTCTGGCCAAGAAAGGCAGTCTGCAGCCTGGTTCAGAGTACCCAGGACATGGCAAGGGAGTAAACAACCTGTGAAAAATTGTTACAAGATGGAAGGGGCAGGGTATGAAATTCTTTTCATTCTTATCACATAAATCTTTTAGCCACTGTGGCTAATGGAATGAAATCTGTATTAGCCACACCACTTAAAGTATTAAACTTGTGTTAGTGGGTATATTGAAGCTGTGAATGTAAGAATGATAACATTGAGGCATCTGTTATCAAATCAACCACACCATTAACATTTATACTACATAATATATATATAAAAGACAAGAAGTCTTATTTTCAAGAACTTTTTTACGTGGTGAATTAATACAAGAACAAGACTAGACATAAACTAAATGACTACAAGTTTGTAGCATTTGCACTGGCAATAATCTTCAATACTGTAAAATTGTACTAAGCATGCACTGGTCTGTATGAAAGAAAAGCTATGACAAAATCACGGTGTAATCACGAACCATTAAGCCTTAATAGTTCTTGAGTGGTCATGATCAAACTTCTTTTCCTGCATGCCTGGATCATTATCATTATTGTTCTTTTCTGGGACTGGCAGGAAAAAAGACGATATTGCTTTCATTTCTTTTGAATTTTGTTTTCTTGGAGCCTCGGATGCCAGGTTTACAGAACTCAAATTTGACATAAATCAGGCTATCTCTGATCAGATAAAATTACCCCTTCGGTGTATCAAGAAAAAGTTCCCACATAAAATACAGATAATCTTAGCCATGTGCAGGATGCCTATTCTACACTGGCAATGCAGTATAAGCTATCTCTTATTGGATAAAATTACCCCTTCAGTGTCTCAAGAAAAAGTTCCCTCAAAAAAATAAACAACCTTAGGCATGTGTGGGATGCCTATTCTACACCAGCAATACAGTATAAGGTATCTCTGATTAGATAAAATCACCCCATCTGTGTCTCAAGAAAAAGTTTCCGTGTGAAAAATAGATAATCTTAGGCATGTGCGGGATGCCTATTCTACACTGACAATGCAGTATAAACATACGGTAAAGGCAAATGGGAAATTAAACCACAAAAGTATTAAAATGTTTGACAATTTATTGGGTGGTCTTAGTATTATATATTTAGTTGTGTGGGTGAATTTCTATTCTCAATGAAGATGACAAACAACTTCAGATAAAACTTATTCAACCCAGCATTTTGGCTTATGCCATTTTCAAGGGTCAATGAATGTCACAGGTACCAAGCTGATTTTCAGTTAAAGTAACCAAAAAGAAAATAGAACTACAACAATATAAGGGTACAGTACATATGAAGCATGCTCATAGTATTGTTAAATGGGTTAGAATCACTGATCATAATGGTAAAAGTTAAAAAAGAAAAAATTTTAAAAAGTATTATAGGGGCCAGGCAATGTACCTGTTAATGGAAGAGCATCTGGATTGAATCAAAAGAGATTCCTTAAATTTTCTGTCAAGAAAATTGTCACAAGTCTAAAATTTTCATTTGATAAAGTGTCTCATTAATTGTAACATGTGCTTTGTTGTTGTCAGGGTTTTATGTAATAAGTGGGCTAAAGATTCTTCTACAGTAGGTGTTTGTGACTTTTTGGAGATAAATTCAACAATAAACAGACAGCACACACTCCACTTGTTTTGAAATAATATATTCAAAAAAAGTTAAACGTGTGTACAACAATTCTTTACACTATGGATATCACAGTTGCATCTTAATCACTAAATAGTTCTCTTTTTCTTGTCAAAAGTCCACTCAAGCTGATTCAATTACTTTACAATCCAATTGACAAAACAAACTATTTTTCTCTACTCCTATCACAAAAATATTGGTGAATAATTCACTTACACTACCCTGCGAGTTACCACAGTTGTATCCTGAACTCCAAATAATTGTCTTTTTTTTTGTCAAAGTCCACATAGGTGGGTTCAATTACTTTAGAACACCCTCTGACAAGACAAATCTCCTTATCTCTATTAAACTGTGAAACTCATTTTAAAAAAATCACCTGTTAAAGCTAATCACTCACACATCAGCTAAGTTCACATTTTCTAACTGAATGTTTCTTCTTTAGTTCTCTCTTATTATTATTAACTTGCACACACATGCCACTTATAAAAAATACCTTATTCACTGAAGTCTTGAAAAATAAAGATTTGAGTTATGTGATGTCAACAACATTAGTTAAATCTCAACAACAATGAATTGCAAATACAATGTAATACACTTATCAAGTTATGTAACCAAACTTGTCATAACTATCGCCTTTAAATTAATTACTTTTAATTCTCTTGTTATGAAAAACTAAACATTCAATAAATGTTAACTCACAAGATAAGTAAGTTAATAATACATACACTAAACAGTTTTCTATATCCAACAGTTGTCAAGATTACTTTAAAAAGTATTCACTTTTGGAAGCTAAGGAGTTGTTGGAAAAGAATATAACAAAATGATCCCCTAAGAGATAATAATGGGATCATGCCCACTGGTCTACTGGAAGTTCAAGCTCAGGGATATGGAGAGGACTTGTCTAAGGTCTATGTACCAGAAGTAAAATTAACAATCAGGGATCTCCCAACAATAGGGGGAACACAGGTGAAGAAGTATAAGACTGTTGTAGGTGGAAGTAATGGAACACAGAGGGTGATAGTGGATTTATCCCACCATCAATACAAACAATAGAATAAAAGAAGGAACATGAGAATCACCAACATCCAAGAATCCTGTGAAGCATACCTCTGGTAGTGCAAGAACCAACAAAGAAGGTACATATGTGTGTTTGACCTAAAGAGAGCAGTCCCCATAAAGCCATGGTCATCAAACAATAAACCTCACATGCAGAATGCAGAAAGGCATGAATACTAGTGTCTGCAGAAGCTGATGTGTTCAGTGCTGAGGAATAGAATGATTATAAGTGCAAAATTATAGAGGGGGCTAGTACACAGGGAGGCTATGTCACCATCTTACAGGTGAAGGGCTTTTGCTGCATAGTAACATTATTATGCAGTAACACAATTCATGAGAAATCTCATGAGTTTAGGTGGAAGTTGCCTTAAGGCTAGTGGCATGCAAATCACTAAGGCAGACACACAGTGAAGATAACTTTCTGTGTGAAGAGGAGTGTATCACCTCAGAATTAATCAATTATCTGTGAGAAGTGATTACATTGATTAGTGTCACATAAACTAGTTGATCAGTTAAAACTAGTGTTTTCAATTATTCCAATAATCAGTCAAAATTCTGATTACATCAATTGTCACAAAAATAATCAACTAACTGAAAAAAGGATTTTGATTATTACTATTTAAGATTATTCGAACTATCTGATAATCAAAATATTTCAATAATTGGTTATTTATTCTCTGCTCAATTTAATCCTTGTAACTTTTTCTTTCCTTCAAATTTGTTCAGCTTTGGTGGGAGAGGAGGTTTCTTAAAATTTGGGGGGGTCTCAGGTTTGATTCCCAATGCCACCAAACATGCTTACCAAGTCTTTGTTATAGCAAAGCTACTAACACTATCTGCCACTGTCACTAATTCTGAACTGCTGACTAGAAAAAGAGTAACTGAATATTAAATCACAACCCCTCAATTTTCTTTAGAAATGACACTATTTAGTAAATCAGGCATATGTGTGACACTTATTTGTGAATTATTGTTATGCTATTATCAGTGAGTAATACACCAAAATCAAAGATGTATGTTATCTTAATTTTGTGATTATGTTCAGCATAGTTTCTGTTCCCACATAAAACAACTAGGATGAGCAACATCATGGTATTTCTTTGATAATTATTTTGAAATATGAATTCTTCTAATATAATACTTTGTCAATGTATTTGTGTATAATTAAGAATACAATATTTATATTTATAATGGATCACAGAAATATGTATTTATAATGTATAAATAAATATACATAAACATATCTTACATGTATATAATTAACAAATAATGCACTAGTGTAAAAGTGTTTAGAAACAAGAAATTTAGAAATAGAAATAATAAAAAATACAACACTAATTTAGTTACGACATTTTCACTTACAATTTCTGTACCTAAGACAATTTTTTTCTGTTCATGAACTGATTCCAGGTTACTTATTTTCAGCTTTTCCAAGATGTACTTTTATATCACCTTTCAAACTCTTAGTCAAAACATTATGTAGCCATAAAAATTTTTGTCTCAGTCAATTCCAATTCACTTGTGTGGCATTCTTTAATACTATGGGCATTGTTGGACAATAAAATGATAAGTTGCATTATACACGAGAGGACATTATTATGGGAAAATGTATTCAGTACTATATTTATTACTTGACAAAAATTGTTCATAATAATGGCCACTATCAGTTCTTGGTCACTTAGTGTTCAAAACTCTTGTAAAATTAGGGATTGTGAACAATAAATGGCTTTTCAGCCCTGAAATAGCAGAACTAACCTAACTTTATGCCACAGTAGAAAGTATATGGAGTTAGTTTGCAGATGTATATTCTCCTTCACTTTACTAAGCCATAAGAAAAATAATTAGAAGTCCAACTGGCTTGAAATTGGTAAGCTTGTATGAAAATACTAAAATGTAAAAATATGCTTGTCTATAAAGCCTCCTGAAAAGTTAATCTCATTGTTAATGATCAATCATGTATTCCTGCTCTGTAGTGGTATGTATACAGTTAGTAATGCTGAAACTATACAACAGTGATGTCTTTAGTAATTTCACATGGTATTTGATGGTCTTGTGTATAAACACTCTCATCTGATAGCTAGTTGATGGTTATAAAGCAATTTTACACCTGGTTGCTAATTCCTTAGATTTGACATTACTAGCATAATTAGTTATAATACCCATTACAAAAAGATTGTGTTCCTTAATTTATAGTATACTAGTAAACAAATTATCCTCCACATCTAGTCTTTAGTACTAAAAGTAGAATCTAAAGTAATATAACTCTGGGAACAGTAAGTTGTCCAATTTTGAAGCAGTGTCCTCAATTAGGCAAAATTAAACTACAAGTGCAGAGCATATTTTTACTGTAAAAGATTCAAACTGCACAGTTTGCTACATGCCTGAAATAAATTATTCTAATTTTTATAGTTCCATCAATATATCCTTTCCAAACTTATTACATTTTTGAAGAAATATTAGTTACTTTATAACAAAACTTTGATATTGCTGAGGACAGTAAAGTCTTAAAGCAGGTTATTCAACATTTCAAGTCTGAGATTTATGAAGTCTCTTTAAACTATTAATATTATAGTTAAAAGCTAGATTATAGGTTATAAGAACCTACTAGTTTGGTACTTTAGTAATAGTAGGGCTATAGCCTGACTAAAATGTGGACTTTCTTGCATACCTGTAATTGGGTTTATTAATACAAATTACCATTATCAAACAAACCTTATCAGTATCACCACACACACTTGTGATTGCACTTGCACTGTTGCAGCCTTATTAATTCCTACGGTTATGGTATAGGATCTGGATCACTTTTTAAATTTGTCCTCACCTTAACTCATAATTTATGTAAATTATAACAATACCTCATAACCTTATACTAAGTTATAGTTATAAATTATACTTAAATTCAGTGAATTTACACCATGGCTACATACAGGTTAGCCCCCAGGGTATTTACGTTCTTATAGGCAAGCAGTTTAGCTTTATTTTTCATTATTACTACTAGTACTAGTATTAGCCTAAGCATTCTTTGGAATTCAAGTTTTTCACTCACACCACATCACTGGCACATGCAACTCATCACATCACTCAGTAACACTAACATTAAATGATTAACAATGCCATGCAACTTAAGTTTTACTTCACCTTGTTTTCAAACGAACTTTCCTCTTTCTGGGTTCGGGATATAACAGTCGCTCGAATATTACAATACAATCCGTATTAATGTGTTAATTATACTCTATCAGATGTATAAAATTATTCTTCATTTCGTTTACATAAAAAAAATATATATATACATATATATATTTGGCATTAAGTAAGCAGTGACACATTCACTTGTCATTAGGCTTAACAATTAACTTGACACACGCACAATAATTTATACCTACACTGAAGCTTTAGTTAAGCTCACACTTATCAACGTATGTGTTTATGTATCCTTCGAAATAATTACATTAAAGTTGTAATTTTTTTGTGCACCAATTAATCAATAAATAAATATTACTATGTTTTCGAAAATAATTTTTTTTTCTTATTGATCAATGCAATAACATAAATTTTGGCACTTTATTTTACGTAGCAGTGATACACTAGATGTGGCTGTAGCGATGAATGTATTAATTTTGAATTTCAAACATTCTTAAAGTTTAAAACAAGTGTAAGGATTGTGTATAACCAGTTTTTTTTATTTTAGACTCCTAGAATATTAGTTTCAAACTGTTTACCTTTCTAACCCTCTTCTGAAAAAAAAACTACACTTAAAATTAGCTCTAAAGCTATTTGAACTGTTGATCTGCGTTTTGAAGGCTTTTGTACTAAAAATAATACTACAAAAATGAAACTGAATCAGAAAGACACCATGTCATTTTCGATTCATATTCTGCTGTTATAAACAGATAATAATAAACACTATTTAATGAAGATTGTGAAATAGGAATTCACCTCTGCGTTTTTATTCATGTTGAATATTTAGTGCGAGCGACCGCGGATTCAATAACTGTATAGGATGGCACCATGTGTTTACTATCCAGATACTTAAGATCAATAAGTTATACATTTTCTGAAACTATACTGTTTTTCTTTTTTGTTTTTTTTTTCGGAGTTTTCAGTTTGGACACATAATGTCCAAAGCAGATGCTTCAACTCTCCTTGTTTTGGTACATACATGATATTAGTTAACTAAGTGCAGTTAACAGAGTTACTTATAGGAAAGACAGCATGTGACATCCAGAAATAGAAAGCTATCTTTTCTGTTGGCGAATCATATTATTGTAAGACATAATTTCAATGTTTAGATGTTAGCTAGAAAGTGCATGATGTTAATATCAAGTAATTTTATAAAAGTAGTCCGAGAATACCTAGAATATTTGAATTTTAGTGGTTGAGCGGCTTAATTTTGGAAAGTATTTAGAAACAAGGCTACATTATAAATATCAGAAGCAGAGAAACATTGACTGCGTTTTTCAGTTACTAGAGTACCAGTCGTTCAGTGAAGTGTTTAGTTATCAGTTTGTTGGTGAAATATATAGGTCAGTGTTCAGTGGCGGATCCAGGATTTTGAAAACGGGGATGCGCGATGATTCTGAACGAAAACGAGGAATTTTCGGAACTTCCCTTGTATGGGTTAAATATGTTATTTAGATTTGTTATAATGTTTGCTAAATGTTGTTGTTATTGCTTTTTTATTTTTCTTGAATTGAATATGAAATTTCACAATATTCTTCCCTCCTCAAAGATCCAATTTTTGCAATTATTTTGATTTTTTTTTCAAAACGGGAGAGGGGGGGGGGAGTCGCCCGGCCTGTATCCGTCCTTAGTGTTAGTTACTAGATTTATTACCCATGAAATTGTATAAGTAAGTTTACTTGTATGCTAGTCACAGTTCCATTAGCATGTAAATTTGTCTTGAGAGTTAATGAAGTTACTACCACTAATGTGATTGCTACCGATAATGGGACATTTCCTGACGGAGCAGATGAATCCCACATGAAGTAGAAGCCAATGAGACGGAGATCAATAAGAAAGAAGAAACGTCCAGTAAAATGAAGAGACTTTGTTGTATTTTAATTTTGTGTTTGAAAATTCTGTACATTTAATTAGTTATTGTTAATTAGCTATTGGTTTAATCTAAGTGGCTATTGTTCGGAACGAACAATACTAAGGAAGGGGCGGTGCTACGACAGCGGAAGTCACGTGATGCTGGGAGCATGCGCGCTGGAGTTTCTCGAATTATCGAGGAATCCCGCGAATGTTCGAGTGTTTGCTAGACGCCCTCTTTTTTAGTATATAAGCCTGGCAAAGAAAGCCAGCCATATATATAGAGCTAGAGATAGATAGATAGATAATTAAAGAAGCGAACAGTAGTGATGGTAATATAAAATGTATTGACTGTGGAATTAATGTGTATCAAAAGTTTGTATCGAGAAAGAATAAACTAGTTTTAATTAAGAAAGGACTTGTATCGCTGAAGCTCCTCGGAAAGAATTTTACCGGAAATTATCAAACAAGCAGATACGTAACAATATACATTAATAATTTCTTAAGAAAGTTTATGATAAAAGAACTATGACTGTGTCGTATACACAATTTAATTAACAATGTCTTTTTTTTTGGAATTCGATTTTCATAACTAACATGTATAACAAATAATGCATAGCATTATTAACATTTTGTTTACTCCTAGGTTTTTAGGCAAACGAACATTTTTCATTTATTATTTACTCTTTAGGATGTTCTAGCTGACAAACTGTCATTTTTTTGTTGAATGAGAATATTTTAAGATTTCTTCTAAAATGTTATGGATCAATAGCAAAAAAGGCAGTTTAGAGCCATTGAGATTAAAGAAATTCATTAGTGACCTTGATGTGCAAAATGATTTTCTGTCACCTTCTTAACTCTAAAATTATTAAATTATATTTTGAAAACACTTATATAGTTTGCATGTTGTTACTGTTTTTGGTATATTGTAATAATTTTATTTGGACGTACTTTAGCAATTCGTTTTTGAAAACTTGTGTCAGAAAAAATGTTCAGATTGCTTTAAAATTCTTTCATGTATATGTCTTCAAAACGTGGAAGCTGAATCTTAAATAAGCAGCTTTCTGAAGTATTTGTGGAATACAAATACTCAGAATATTCATATTTAAAGGTTTTCAAGAACTACATTCTATTTTTTAATGTATACAATGTGTAGTCTGGAGACAGCAGTAGATCTAAAACGTTATAAAAAACTTGGACATTAGTGAACCACACTAGCAAATAAGGAAGATACAAGTTTGAGGCCTCTTGCAGGAGTTAGCTAAAGACACATTTAGTGTCTTGGCTTTAGAGGCGAAAAAATGCATAGCTACAGACTCTAGGAGCCAGACAGATGTGGTATATTGAAATAAAACCATAATTGCTTAGACAAAGCTTCTGATGAAATGAATCAATGTCACTAAAAAACAGATCAGCAAGGCAAATAACCGAGTGAATTAATCTTAGTGAAAAGACATGAGTTACATAATTTGTCACTATACACTTTAACTTAATTGTCTTGGACGATTTCGTCAAGGATATTAAATAAGGGACAGAAATAAGTTAATGACCAATAACAAAGTGGATTTTGGCTACAGTCTGATGGAATAGTCCACTTGTTTATGAAAGATCTCATTTGCACCAATCGAGTTAAAAGAACTACTTTTAAAAGTAGACCTGATAAAATTCTTGAACAATCGGGAAAACACTACAATTATGTACATAATTCCGTGTTTCCGACTCTAAATATCACTTTTCTGCACTTGTGAAGTTGCTCCAGGATATTGTTCTCGCTCCAGAAACCGGAAGATGACAGTAATCCAGAATCTACAATAAGTTCACCACACAAACTCCTTTTAAGTATGCCTTTTCTTATCTACTCTTAAGACTAGTATTAAGTGTTTCACTTAAGGTTCAATAATGTATACAGAGAGAAAAAGCGAAAAACATTAACTGTGCAAAAGAAATAATAGATTTGAAAATGCTTAAAGTAGAATTACATAATGATATCTTAGAAGAATTGTTAATACAGTTATACAGATTAAGACCGAGAGGATTTCTTGTGTTAATTTAATTCATAAGTAATGTTGTATTTACGTTACTGAACATAATAGGCCTTATTGATGAACACTTATATCTTCAAAACGAAGAATTCAATGATTTAATGTTATTTCCAGATAACTTTTGAATTTCGATGTAGATGAAATGCTCAACAGTGTATAACTAAAAAAGCTATTTGATTTGTATTCAGTTGTCTCTGTGTGAGTTCTTTATTCCACATGTAAACTTACTGAAGTTGATGGCTTGTGTGGTCTGCTCGCAAAAACCAAATAAATTTCTTTGTAACGAGTGAAAAGTCGAACCCAATGACTAAGCCCACATGCTGTCAATACCCCCATTACCTTTCACTGAAGAGTCCAATATACTGACATAATGGTTTGGTTTTTTAGTAGATTCTTTTGGATTGCTTGGAAAAATAAATAACAACCCACATAATGAAAATAAGTTTTATTTCTCTGAGTGCAAGTTCTACAATTAGTTTGTATTTCACCTGATTATGCCAGGTAAACCTAAAACTTTGTGAATAAAATAAACAAGTTTAATTGGTACAAACGATAAAAACTTGTGTGAAAATAACTTATTATTTATTGAAAAGGCCAGGTGGATAAGGCGCTCGATTCGCAATCTGAGGGTTGCAGGTTCGAATCCCCGTCCCACCAAACATGCTCGCCCTTTCAGCCGTGGGGGCGTTATAATGTGACGGTCAATCCCACTATTCGTTGG
>NW_013665618.1:1449981-1457092 GCF_000517525.1 Limulus polyphemus
CTAGCCTTTCGAGTTCTTTTAGCCCAAACTAGATACTATTTAGTAAGTTTTAATAAATTTCATGCAATTTGATTAAGTATTTCCGCTTAGAAAAGGAAAAACAGCAAATGATGTCAATGATGCCCACCCCCGGCCTGGAAATGGTTAAGTTGCGTTCGAAATATCTATTATTTTGTTGCTTACTTTTAATAGTAACAAACTGTCTAACTAGCCTTTCGAGTTCTTTTAGATTTCCATCAGAAGTTCATGCTTCCACACTATTTCATCTGATGATCTCATAATAGTTAGATGGTGCTTTTAGTTGTTTATCTGCAACTTTAAATGATCCAAGTACCATCACCAACTGGACACATTTATTTTTCAGATATAAATTTAATATGCTTTAGCTCAATTTGCATATCATCATCCACTATGGCATCAATGAATTGGTTTTAAGCCAACAAATCTATCATTTCTTGTGGAGCATCTAGATAATATAGCTGGAAGTCTTTCCACATGTTTAGCCAAGGTCTCACCTTTCCTCTTTACTCTGTTCCCAGAATTTGCTTTAGAAACTTCCTTCTGATATGACACTTCAAACCTCCGATAAGATAACTACTAACGCCTAATGTTTGATACAGCTCTCTATTGGAAAGTGGCTTAAGATTGTTAATGTTGGGCCTTTTAAACCTGCAGCAAGATGAATATCTTGTTTATTACTCCATCCACTCACCTTGAAAACTGTTTCAAACTGTGCCGAATATGCTCCTCTTGGTACATTTTCCTTATAATATGTTGGTTTCTTTATGAGTGACGTTATGGAATTGGTCTGCTAAATTCCTTAATATGAATTATGGTGTTTCTGAAGTTGTCTAGAAAGACATTTCACTGACAAGTGGTAGTGGTAACATATGTAAACTGGTAGTTAATAGTATTTGAGACTTGAATGTTTGAGTAGATGTAGAGATATGTGGCTGATTTGCTAATTATTCAATTTCTAGAAATTTTGTCCTACAGTTGATGTCTTTTTCATACATTTTCCATGGCTTATTTGATCTTGCCCCCAGTGGCACAATGGTAATTCTGTGGACTTATAATGTTAAAACCGGGTTTGGGTACCCTTTGTGGGCACAACATAGATATCCCATTCTGTAGCTTTGCGCTTAACTACAAACAAACAAAACAAAACCTTGGTGTCACAGTCCTTCTGTAATTCATTGATGTTCTTCAGTTTTGTTGTCAGAATCCTTCTTTTTTCAACGATTTCTTATTGTACTTCCTTAATGTTATTATGTACTTCCATTATCACTCCTCCAATTTTACTATAATCCTTTTGTATGTTTTCTATAGCTTTCGCGATCTTAATTTTGATAAAAAATTAATTTTATTCATAATACTTCTGTTAAATTCCCGTCTCTTTCCTCTCGTAGATAAGGGGTTACAGTGAAGTGATCATGGTGTTTTTGCTTAGTTTTAAGGAATTTTGTTGCTTTTAGTGATAATTTTCTATCGAAATACGTCTTATTTACAGTACCTGATGTTCATTGTAATATTCACTACTTTACTAGAAAACGTTCTATTTTATTCAATGTTTTTGCATTAATTTTTTCTTACAATTTTTGCTGATTTTTGTGTCCAGTATAGGCTGTACCTACGATATTTGAAGCATATTGGAAAGATCATTTCTTTGAGTGACAGAGAGTTATACCAGCTAACAGCTGGTGGTTCGCAAATCTCAGGCTTTAAGTTTTCCCTTTATACTCAGTTCCACACAAGTAATAAATGTTTAATTATTCAATAAACAAAGTATAAAATACTATAATACACAATGAGCAAGTGATCTTGTGTGAAAATGTTGAACCGACAACAACTAAACTGAAACTTTAACGAAATAACTACCTATCATCAGACCATTTATTATAAAGATATGATCTCTATAACTTGAAAGCTTTCGAAAGGTGGACCTTTCTTTTTCAAGGGCAGACTGGGAATTCCCAATTTGCCTCTGAAGGAGAAAAGTCCACCTTTCAAAAGTGTCCAGGTAATTGGGTATCTTTGTGTTAAATTTATTTCTCGAACCTACGTGTTTTTTAATGTCATGAATATATCGCCAGTTCACGTTATCTCCTACCCCAATAAATAAAGTAACACATAACAGAAAACCTCAACTTCAGAAAGATCACTGCAAGCAAAATACACACACTAACTCGTGAAATACAAGTAACATGCTACCTAGACTTGCATTCCCTTAACAAATCAAATAATAACAAACAATAGCCTATTGCCTTGGCAACATCAAAGAAAGTCAAAAGTTAAGCATTTCGTTCGTGAGCTTTGGAGCTCTAACAAATATGAAAGTTAAAACAGAGAGAATTCAGCAGAAATTGACAGAGCTCTTCTGAATACTCATGGTTTGAAAAACACACAAAAACCTGTATTTTCCAACCCATGCATGAATTTAAATATTCCAATAAATATTGGTTTTTTAGCACAAAGCGCATAATTTACACAAACTAGCAAAAAAGCGTGAAAAGGTTATGTTAGCCTGCAGCTGTTGACCTGTTGTCTTGTATGCTGACAAGAATAGCTTAGCTCGTTAATTAAGTGCTTCGTTATTCCTGTAAGAAAACTAGAGAACTTGCTACTGGTATGCAGACTCTGATAGCTACCAAGAGAAAACTAAAAATATTAACTAGCTTGATCATCTCATTGTATACTAAAAGGGAATCACGAAAAATAAACAAACATAATTTCAAAAAGTATACTTTTTAACTAAAACAAAAATACAACCTACTACATGTGAAACCTTTACATTTTCTTATAGTTTGGACAATTTTTATCTCAGAGATTAAGTCTTCTGACAGTATAATAATCTTTGATATTTACAAATAACAACGCCCGGCATGGCCAGGTGGTTAGGGCGCTCGACTCGAAATCTGCGGGTCGCGGGTTTGAATCCCCGTCACACCAAACATGGCTGAAAGGGCGAGCATGTTTGGTGGGACAGGGATTCGAACCCGCAACCCTTAAATTGCGAGTCGAGTACCTTAACCACCTAGCCAAAAATTTAAATAGTCCCTAATGTTTAAGTATATGTGACACTTTAGAAGTCTTGATTTGTATATTGAAAGTCAGTTTTATACTGTAAATCAAGTGCATGGCTGATTTAGTTTTCAAATGTTTTGTATAATTTCTAAAATATAGAAAACTTTGATTACTTGTGTAAAGTGAATATTAATTAGTTTATTATTATAAACTTATTATAACAACCAGTTTTTTGTTACAAACTCTGAATTGTTATCAAAACGTTCATCACTTGGTTTATAATTTAAGGACTAAATATGTAGTATTGCAAAATATATTTGTTCATTCTCTGTCACTGACATCGTATCTAATGCTTAACGTTTCGAACTTTACACTACATTGCAATACAGCGCAAATCACATGGTCAAGTCAGAACTGCCCTTTTATCATTCTTAATTTTGAAAGAGTCATGTTTAGTAATCTTGGTGTGTCAAAGACAGCTTTCTTCTTAGTGTTAAACAGACATGCACAATCAACCACTAGTTTGTGTTAGAAAACACGTACTTCTTGAACCTACGTGCTTCTCTAACATCATGTTTGTGTGTGTGATGCTGTCTTAGAATATCTTGTATTTGAAATAGTAACATAGGGTTATGCATTATTTGTGAAACATTGAAAGAAGTTACAGATGGATAAGTAGTAAGTCAGTCATTTATTATTTATATTACAGATCAGGATTAAATATAGATGTTGATGACTTGTTAAAATCCTATGGACAATAGATAAATAATGGTTTTGACATGTGGAAAATCTTGTGTAATGTGTGTAAAATATTTCGTTACAAACTAGTGAGAGTTCTAATTATTACATGATAAACATTTCATTGACGATTTTATAAGTTTTATTTATTTTATCATACCGATTTAAACCTACAGACATGTTTCATGTGCATGGTAAAAATATATATAATTGTGATAACGTTATGTTAAATAATATATCATGTCATTGAAAACACTTGCTTGAATAAGTTTTAATTATTGTATGATCCTTTTTACAACAATTTTAACCTACAGACACGTATTGTGTGCATAGTAAAATGCTGTGATCTCATTCAAATATGTAACGTTAAATAATGCTTTTGATGTTTTATTATATTCATGTCACTGAAAATATTTAAACACTTGATTGATAATTAAAAGAGTAAGTTTTAATTAAGATATTGTCCTTTTAGGACATAAATAGTAAGGAAACTTAATTAACTGATAAATTAGCATTAAGCATCCTTTTAAGGGACGATTTAATTAATTAACTATCGATTAATGATATTCCCTGGTAGCCAAACTTGAAACTATGACCTCCCGAGTGTGAGGTGGCATCCTTTGGCCGCTATAGTGGGGCCCTAACTACTATTCTAGTATTTTTAGATAAGTCATAGCATTTTTTATCTTCTGCAGCTCAAATGTCATTAAAAAAAGCTATCATCCCCATACACAATAACCTCACACATGTGAAGTAAGAATGGATGAAACAAACAGAACCTTTCCCAACCTTCAATATTCTCAACCCAGTGTGTAATGCACACATTGCGTAGTGGAAGATGTGATTAAGTTACTCCATGCTGGATGCCCTTTGATAGATTGCCTTTAATAGTTCCCAGGTGTAGGTGTGGATTTAATCCAATTAGTTACTCCTTTAAATTTATTGATACAATTTCAAATTGGTAGAAATGAACGGAAATTTATAATAGCAAGATTAAGTGATAGACCCCTGCAATGAGTGTACAAGGCCTTGCTTTGCATATCTTGAAATTGTTTTTGGACATCAGATCCAGCATCACTCAATATCTTTTTAATTATGTGTACAAAATCCATTGCTCAGACTCTCTGTAACTTGACAAAGTCAATAAATTCTTCCTTAATTTCACAGTTGTCATCTACAAAAGCAGACATATTGGTAAACAATCCACAATCACTTCATCAGCAAGTATAGAGTAGAATCCGGTCTTTTTTTATTTCGTCAATAATTTTTACTTGAATTAATCATATCCTATGATATTGATGATGTCATTTCATGAGCATTGAGATAAAAATGTAGCATTTTTTGCCGTGTGATGATACAAATGAGCATTCAGTATTTCATCATTTTCAGCAAGGCCAGAAAATTGCCAGGATTTTTGTAAGAATTTACATTTTTGGTATTACCACAAAATGCTGATCCTTCTTTTCCTAAAAACAAAATGGCACATTCAGTTTGACGAAGAATATGTTTATTCTGAGTTGTAGATGATTGAAGGGCACTGTTGGTAATAACACCAATTCTACTGGATGATGGATGTTCAATGGAAGTCTTCAAAGCATCAACAGCCTAGATAGAATCACGATGATAAACAAGCTTGGAATGTTTGCTTAAAGTATCACTAACTTTTAACTAGTTGTTATATGATTTGTTGACAAGTACTACTTTACCACATTAACTATGCTCTTGAAGTAGGGTAGCACAAGGATCACACAAAAAATGTCATCTAATATTGGATTATATAATAACCATGGGTATTTTTAAAGTCAAGCTATTCTAAACTTGTAGTTACACCTATGAGAAAAGGTGGTAAAAAACTTTGGGTGGTGCCACTTTTTAAGATAGGAATACTTTCAGCATTTGATAGATTATTAATACCTTGGCATTTTTCATCAAGTAGTTTTGTTAGTGTCAATAACTTTTCAATGTCAATGCATGGCTCAGTGACTACAGAATACTGTTGCGTCAGCGAGGTCACGTGACTAGTGTCACGCCCCCTGCTTTCTGAAAATATCTTGTACCTTCGTGAATTGTCGGGAGATTACTAGATATAGGGTAGTCTGGTATATATAAGAGGGTGACAACGTGAGGGGACAATGTGTGTAGGTAGTGAGTAATTGATGTGCAGTGAAAAAGTATTGTTGAAGTTAACGTTCGTTATAGCGTTAGTTTTAGTGCGATTGTTGAAATCAAGTGTATCGTGAAGTTATATTCAGAAAGAATAAACCAGTTTTATTAAGTAAGGACTTGTGTCGCTAAAGTTTCGTCGGAACGAAGTTACAGAAAGTTAATTAACAAACGGAGACGTAACAAATTGGTGTCAGAAGTGGGATAAAAAAAATGGAAACGAGAAGCGGCAAATCAAACTACAGCCTAGCAGACTTAATGGCAGCAATACAAGAACAGCAAAAGAAACAAGAAGAACGAGAAGAGAAATTACAACAGTTGTTGGAGGAAAAAGAAAAGAAACAAGAAGAACGAGAAGAGAAATTACAGCAGTGGTTGGAGGAAAAAGAAAAGAAACAAGAAGAACGAGAAGAGAAATTACAGCAGTGGTTGGAGGAAAAAGAAAAGAAACAAGACGAATGAGAAAAGAAACAAGAAGAAAGAATACAGCAGTGGCAAGAAAACCTACAACAATGGCAGCTCGAACAGCAAAATAAACAAGAGAGATTACAGCAGTTGTTGGAAGAAAAATAAAATAAACAAGAAGAACGAGAAAAGAAACAAGAAGTGAGATTACAGCATTGGCAAGTGGAACAAGAAAGGAAACAGGAAGAAAGCCAGCAGCAACTACAGGAAAATCAACAACAATGGCAAGAGGTACAAATGGAAAACTTTAGGAAATTTGAAAGCGAATTAGATACGTTAAAGGACGATCTATTGTCTTTTACACAAGGAGGATACATTGACCATCGACTTAGTCAGCCTCAGACAATGGCAAGCCCCTTACAGAGCCCGCAGCTAAACCCTAATGCAGACATATTCAGTCCCGTTAGAAGTCACATCTCAGATATGAATGTCAGTAATAGGAGTCATCCAGTATGAAGGAAGCCACAGGAATTCGATGGGAAGGCACCGTGGGAAGCATATAGAGCACAGTTTGAGTTACTGGCAGAGATGAATGGATGGACAGAGGAGCAGAAAGCTGTATATTTGGCAACGAGCTTGAAGGAACAACCACTGGAAATCCTTGGACCGTCGACAGCAGCAGACAGACACAACTATAGGGAACTGGTGTCGGCTCTGGAACTCAGGTACGGAACCCAGAATCAGTCAGAAGTCTACAGGGCTAGGTTCAGGACAAGAATCA
>NW_013665618.1:1457903-1482895 GCF_000517525.1 Limulus polyphemus
AGTTACGGAAAGTTAATTAACAAACGGAGACGTAACAATACCATGACAAATCACTGATAAATCCATGATTGCTGTAGTGTAGTGCAATGATAATGGTAAAAAAGAATGGAGTTGTCAGTGCTTGAAACAGTTTGAGGCTCAAGTAAACCAGTTTGCATATCATCATTGTCATCAACACAAGAATATAGCTCAATATTGTCAACCTCACAAGCTTCACATTCATTGCCAGCATTAAAGAGAGAATGAGATGGTAAATGAGTTGTGTCATTAACAGTGACACAAAAAAGAAGCAAATTTTAAAGAGGAGCATGTACATTCAACTGTTATGAGTTAGTGATTGTTATACTATTGCGCCATTTCACTAGAGCTTTCTCACTTTTTCTCGTTGTTTAAATTGAGTATTATTGCATCAGAACATCTAGTATTGCATGGAATGTTCAAGACTTCTGTCTGGTTATAAGTACACGTCAAAAAATTATTATTTAGATTTAGACTGCATGATTGTGAGTTTAGTGATGAGCGTATAACAGTGATTTTTGTAATTAAATCATCACAGACTGTATTATAATAACAGAATAGAGAACAGTAATTCGTCTTGTCAATTGTGTTTGAATGTAATTGAACCAACCTGTGTGGACTTTGACGAAATGAGACAATTATTTCAAGCTCTAAATACGACTGTGATAACCAACAGTGTAACGAAAATTTGTATATATATTTGACTTGTTGGAATATATTATTTTAAAACCAGTGGACTGTGTTATTGTTTATTTATTGTTGAAATCTATTGCCAACAAGTCACAGGCATCTACTATAAGAATCTGGCCTAAAAACCTGACAGCAGTAATATAGTTTTGGGGTTCCAATTACAAAGTGTCAACAGAAGCCATTGCATGTGACTATTTCAAGCCAAAAAATGCTAATACTTCTTCAGAAGAATGTAGACTATGTAGAAAATGTTAAGATCCTGGTCATTGAGAAACACACCCTTGGGACTGCCATGTGCACTTTTTAAAAAAGTATCAGAAATAAATGGAAAAGTACACAATAGGTGTAAAATGGCAAGAGCAACTTTCAGAATTCAAAAACTCTTCTGGTCAGGAGCAATAGGCAACAATGATTGGCTACCTCCCGACTTAGGAAATATTAGTTATTTTAGTTCCAATGATGTTATTAATCAATTTCAATGCATAATTAGTGAGAATAAACATGTTTCTAGTTTTCTTCTAGCATGTCTTCAATCTCAATGTTAAAATCTTGTAACAAAACACTCTCTTCAGGACAAATTTCCATAAGAACATCTTGTTCTGCCTCTTCTAAATACTGCTCTGTATCTCTGGCTCCATTTTTATCATGAGCTCATTAATTTTAGCAATTGAAATGTCAAATTGCTCAACCAAATCATACTTCAAGATACCATCTTGAAGAATTTGATGTGCTATGTCCACCAAAACTCTCCTGCTCTTATCATGATGTCATAACTCATATAAATCATTCAAAGCCAGTAATTTTCCATGTGACTAATTGCATTTAGAATTCCCAGGATATGCTGCCTATTCTTTTTGGACAATGCTTGACTTGAGCATTTCTTTCATTTTGAAAACAAATTCTGTGCTGTTGGGAGGTTCTTCTATCTCAATGCCAGCAATGTCAACGGCTCTTTTGAAGATCGTCCCCCCCCCCCAGCATTCTCTCGACTCTGATCTGGCCGTGTCTCAGTATTGGAAAGTTCAGGTCGGACTACCAGAGGTGGCTTTTCTGAAATGAAGTGTCACTTAATTAAAACATTCAGCATTTGCTTCATATATTTCATTAGTTTCTCGAGTTTGACAATTTCGGGACTTGCTACATCTGAAGCCTGAATAATTTGAACATGATCTTTGAACCATTTGACATTTTACATTGATCTGCTTCCAGTTTTGGCAGTATACTTGTATGAAGTAACAGGTCCCTTAAGACCACTTGCATCCAAAAGAATTGCAGTTGTTCCTGCAAAGCCACCTTGAAATGAAAGTGCAAAATAAATCCCTTCTTCCAATGTGATGCCATTTCTATCCTCCAAGTGCACATTAAGAGCTATATTTACGAGCGCAAATTGCATGTCCAAGCGCGTATTTCCTGTTTGTGCCTCTGTATAGACCCATCTGTCCAATTGTAATGACTCTTCTGCATTGTTGTTACCCTGAAGCTCCTTGGTGAGCTGGTAAATGTACAGAATAAGCTTTTACGACGTAAATTCTGTAATGTTATCACTATGTAATGTCACGTGACGAACATCTGGAAAGATTCGTAAACGGTTACGTAATCAAATCTGCAATAAATTATAGCTTCTAAAAATACTAAATTTAATACTCGTGCTTTATAATTACGTAAATCACAACTCTCGAATTAAATTTAAATGAAACAGTCGTGTATATCTAAAACTTATTATGTAATTATATTTTCTTCTTTAAGGTTTTACATTTGTAAAGTGATTTAATGAAAAACAGTTGGCTTAATGTTATAACTTATACTTCTTGATAAATCTTCGATACCTTTGTTTCACAAAAAAATATAATTTTTATAATACCTTATTTACCAATAACTAAAAATACGCGTGGAACATACTTTCAGATCAATATATAATGATTGAGGAAAACCTTAATTTGTTATTACTTTAAAAAAAAAAGAAGAAGAAGTTAAATGTTTGTTTTTGGATATTCGTGAAGAGATACACAAGGGCTATCTGCCCTAGCCGTCCATAACTTTGAAAAATTAGACTAGATGGAAGATAGCTAGTCCACAACACTCACCGACATCTCTTGCCTAACGGAATAGTGTGATTTTATTGTCACCTTTATAAGACACACACGGTCCTGAAGTGCAGATCGCGATTTTCTTTCATTCCTTTTTTTTTTTTTTTTTTTTGTTCTAACGGGACGTAAAGATTGGACCCCCAGATCCATACTCCGGCATGCTAACCATTGGCTCCCAAACAAGTATTAGCTCTGTGAAATAATCACTAAAAAAGGTATCCGCAAATTTACATATATAGCGATATTTGCAGGTTGAAATGATTTTAACAACATGGGTCTACAGAATAATGGAATATTCAACCAGATATTTATTAGGAAGTAATTGAGTTCTCCAGGAAGAAATAAAGCGACTGGTCACAATGGAAAAATCTTTATTAAATAATATATACACAGTTTGTACACTTGCTTAGGACACTGTACAATCGCTTTTACTGGATCGTAAGCTATTTACTCTTCAAACTGTATTGGTCGAGATTGTATACTAGTCTGTTTAAACCTTAAGTTACGTAATTTAGAGAAGTCAGAGCGAACTGGTACTACTCGTTTGATTGCTATGCACAAGAACATTAATTATATGCAGAACACCTTCGCAAAATTTACATGAATAAAAATATGTTCTCCCCAAAAATTAATATAGCTATTTTTAAAATATTACATGTACCATACCATAACATCAAACGAAAGGTTAAAAAAAATAAGAGCACAACTTTTTTTTTGTGCCGATTTCAGTATATTCTAAGGTATTTCATGTATGTTTAGTTTTCCTTTTCTTGAAAAAATATATCTTAAGTTTAGTGGGATCGTATGCCATTTCAGTACTGTGATCTGTATACCATGATTGATCCAATTTTAGTGATTTTTCCAATTCATTTTTATTAGAGCACTGCGATATGACAAATATATTTTTCAGAAACTGAGGCGAAAATCAATGTGCTACGCAAAGATGAAAACTCCAGTTTTGAATGCATTATAAAAAGAAAAATATCTGTTCATAAATAAAGCAAAAATGAACTAATGCAAACTCAATTAGAAATTATGAATTCATTGTTTGTTTGTCTTTTTGTATTTAAGCATAAAGCTTAACCCGGTTTCTAGCATTGTAAGTCCGCAGACATACCGCTGTGCTACTGGAGAGCTATTAATTCATATCAATCTATGTGCAACAGATAACAGTGTGCGAAACCAGTGTAATATGTACTCAAAAGTTTGTATTTACCCAGTTGAAGAGTACTGCCTATCTTAATGCTCAAAACACGCTTTTTGACATATATATGCGCCCTCCTACAGTAGGAACAATTAAAATTATTCAAAACTTAATTAAATGATCTTACCAATAATAAACTATCTTATTATCACATAAAAACACAAAAATGTCGCTTTTTATAGAATGTTTTACACTAGAAAAATGTGTGGTACTTAATGGAAAGAAATGTCTCTTTTTAGCATTCTGTTAAAGCTTCAGTTGGCATACGACAAATTTCCATGATTGAGGACGATTCTGTTTAATACAATTGTCATAATAAACACGAGAAACAAAGTACAAAGGGTTATTTAATGACCGAAATGTTCCTACTTAAAATATTAAAAGTTACTAATGACCAGTAAAACTACCGCATATACCAGAATTCTTAGTTATCTATCAATACTGTTAATTTTGAGGTGCTAATTTTTTTAATACTTGTTTTCTTGGTGGTACAATTATAGTTCAGAACCATAAGTAATAGCGCATAGTATAACAGAAAACTAAAATTAAAAGTTACTTTCCCAAGGAAAACACGGATCCTTTCATTCTCCTCTGTAATTCGGGTTAACGCGCAGGTAACATTTTTAATTTTAGAAAAATAACTAAGTTTAAAAATAAATTGTTTTGGTTGTTGTTATGCGCAAAGCTATACAATAGACCTTGCCCACAACGGATATCAAATCCCGAACTGTAGCGTCGTAAGCATGCAGACTGAATGCCAAACCACTACGGGCAATTTTTAATACTTAAATTCATTTTTCAACTATACTTTCAAATTTCCTGAAAACAATTGCTGAACATTCTTCTCCTTTCGTTATAAATCTCATTAACTTTGTATTAAAACAACGTACTTAAGTTCTGACCTTACAGAAGATATATAATTGTTAACAATTTACATACACACTAAGTACTGAGCATTGTATTTTGCCATTCGAAAATGGCCTTGGTATAATTTTAGTTTTAAGCATAGGGCATAAACTAAAACTGTGCAATTTCTACAAGATATTATATTTTTCTTCTTCCAAACGATTTTTTTTAATCAATCAACGAACGTCGACTTTGGTGTCTTAAAGGTATTATCAGCTGCATAATACACACTATTAAGGTTTGAAATATAAAATAAATGAATAAAAAAGTAATGATGATTTATTGGGAACATTGTAAACATCTATAAAATTCTTAGGGGCATAAAATTTTAAAAATTTAGTACTTGTCTTAGTTTTAGTACCCGTTCAGTTAAAATTAACATGTAATGAGTATTTATCTAATATGTAAAACAACAATGGCCACCAAATGGCATGTGAGGAACAAATAAATCAAATATTTTGAAACATTTCTAAATTAGGTCTTATTTTCACTGTGAGTGAAGCAAGAGAGGAGCATAATGTAAAGTATTAAAAATATTGATATAAATTAATAATAAAAACTTGTTGTTGGTATACTAAAACACAATCTAATGATCTAGTTATTCTGAGATTAAGTTAGTATTCACTTTGTAGTAAATATTTTAGAATTCAAAATACACCAATAGAAAGTTCCCATCATTCAGATGTTACTTCATAGTATCACATCAAAAAGTAATTATTTGCGAGTGTTATGAACTCAATGGTTCATCATTTACATCTGACCTATCATTTAGAGCTTGTAAAATGACTGTATATTCTTATTATAAATGAATTCTACTCAATTTTGATGTAACAGGTCATGTCATGTAACATTTATCTGACTTACAAAAAATACTCTAGAAACTCTCCTAAGTGAAGTAAACTTTTAGCCAGATTTTTCTACTATAAGCATGTCACATTCCTCAGATTACTAACCTTTTGAATGTTACATATCAGGGTCTGAAGTATGTGTTGTTTAGTTAGCCATGAACAGCCAGGAAATGCACAGCATGACTAGAATTTTAAGCATTTTTCCTTTTTACCTTGTCAGAATATATGTTTCTCTACTTCTTCTTAAACCACAGTTGTGCTTTCATCTCATAAAAGTATCTTTTTTACTTCAACCTCCCAAATGGAGCCAGTAGCTTTCTGGGGATTCCTGCCCTACTTTTTTTTAAAATAATGGTCTCTATGACATCTGAAATAAAAAGGAAGTTCCTGGAGCATGTGAATGGCAGGAATTATCCAAACGAAGTATGACAAATATTAACATCTCAATGGAGAAATATCTTACAATATGGTCAGTATTAAAATAGTAATCTAAGTCACATTATTCTTTTTTTTTGTTTATTTGGATTAATATGAAGATTATGTACATTCCAAGAGAGATATAATCAAAAACTGCCATTTCTAATTAAAGAGTTTTGTTTGATATTACACATATTTGCAATTGTGTCTTTCTTTAAAAAAAAATCACATCTGCATTCAATAAAATGGAATTAACATGTATATAAATGTTCTTGGTGTGGACCAGTTAGAATTTTTGTGAGGGAATGGTTAGATATTTTCCCAGTTTTAGACCCTGTTACATATGCATTACAAACAATTATAAATTTATTCCACAGAAAGCACAGCATCACGTAAAGCTGATTTTTCTATTTTTTTACCTATCTGTAATTTGTAATTTTGTATGCAGATGAAGCAAATGAAAATCAACTTGTTTTTTACAAGTACTAACTGCAACTTGAAATTTTTACAAACAAATCTTTGATAATAACTCTCTCACTGCCATGGGTACATATATAAGAGATGCTACACAACCTTAAAAAAGTGAGATATTAACTTGGACTTTTGTAGCACCATGAATACAGTTATTATCCTTCAAACTTCCCAAACTTTGCTAGTTTAAAGTTTCAGTAATGAAATATTAAAATATGTTTGTTTTTTCTGTGTATCTAAAAATAAACTTGTAAAAGAAAGTAACAGAAACCAACTGTTAACGTGACATGTCATCTAAAAACTGATACATGTCCATGATTATAAATAAATCACAAAAATATTCAGTAACATTCAAAAACTTAAGCCAAGGGAAATTTTTTTATAAGTAGTTGTTTTTATTAACTTGAGGTTAATTTACATTGAAGTTAGAATTCTCCTTTCTACTGTTATTCAGAAACAGTCCAAAAATGATATATTTGGCTACAAATGAGTTTATAATGAAAACTTTTATAGTAAAAATTTATTTAATCAATTAACCTAAAACCTTGTATCTAAAAAAATACTATCACAATTACAAAAGTCAAGTTTACTATTTGAAAAACAAGCATAATATATATATATATATATATATATATATATATATTAATATAAATACTATTTTAATGATATAGATAATTATATTAAGACTTAGAAAATGTGAGATCATTTTATTTTAAAGACATTAAAGCTTTCCTTGAAGCTTTATCCAAGCATAAATTTTATCAATGATGTAGCCATTTTAATACGAGAACAATTGAGTTACTTCATTTACAATTTTAAAAATGAACATTTACATGGAGACTAATGACTGATACTATAGGTCGATACGGTATACTTGAAATCTTAAACACAAAGTCCAGATGATTGTCTTTTAGCAGAAAAATTATCTTGATTCCATTTTTGTTTTTAGACTACATAAAATGAGGTTCAGTACTTCCAACTATAACATTATTGAAAATGGAACAAACAATTACTGTCACAAAGTTGACATTTTCTTTACCTGAAAGTGTATTTTGGATAGATACTCACCTTAATGCACACAACTGTGTAAATTCCTTGAATAAAGCTCATACCCCTACATGTGTTAACTGTAATCATCATTAAACTATAACCTTCCATCTACAGGATGGCAACACAAACTAGCACTAGCAATTGATGAGACAAACTAAAGGCACCAAAAATGGGAGGTGGTGCAAAGATGTGAGTACCTATCTATGAGATACATTTTCAGGAAAGGAAGATGTTAACTTCAAAAATGCTACTTACCTCTCTGCATCACAAAGAGCTAGAACCTCACACTGAAGATGGTGGAGGGGCCAATGCAAAGAAAGAAATTACAAAGATGAGCTCCTTTCTGAAACAGTCAGAAAAGGAAAGCCCATGCAGTGTGACACCTATGAGGTAGGGGTAGCCTAGTGGGACAGCACTTGGTCAAAGACCACATCCACCTCAAGCAGGGAATACTCTTTGCCTAAAAAAGGAGGTAGGGCAAAATATATTATCAAAAGAATCCTTTGCCAGGTGCCAACATGTTACTAAGGTTGGTGGCACATCAAATTGTTCAATTGGCTATTATCTCACAAGTAGCCAGTTGAGCATGAGCGTGTAACGTGGCTAGAGCTATAAGTCAGACTGTTATGTAGAGAAGAAATATTTACCTGAGATACCACAATAAGCAGATACAGGGAGCAGCATCCCATACCTGTCTCAGGGTGAACCTGAGGCCCAGCCGGCTGGGCCAAACCACCAGAAAAGGCTTGGTTCATAATGTAGTGGGGTGTTCTATACCAGTGTTTCCCAAATGCCCTTCCTTGGACCGGTACTGGTCCTTGAATTAATTTCTACCAGTCCACAATGTGTCTTGGCTGTTGAAAGCACTGACACTTATTTAAATTTTTTTCCATATTTAATGACTAAAAGTCACCTAAGTCCTTTTCTCTTTTTGATACATTTTAGATTCTCTTACAATGTATATTAGCCACATACGGTATAAATCTCAATAGATGTATGATGTACAATTAAAAAAATAGAAATAAATAATAAATAAATAAATACAATTTTCAATTTTTGCTATTTTTTTTTTCTGGTAACCCTTCATCTCTTAACAATCCTTGCTATCTATCAGTTCTGTATTAAAAATGTCAAAAAAACTTTATTGAAAAGTTTTAAAAAAAATATGACAGTGGAGATGATGTGAATTGAATTTTTGGTAGTTCCACACAAAAATATGACAGCTGGTATATTGAGTTTGGATGACAATGAAAATGGTAGACCTCAGTGCATAATATGTGGGGATGTACTTTGTAATAATGCTATGAAACCATCAAAACTTAAAAGGCATTTGAATATGAAGCACAATGATCTAAAAAATAAACCAAAAGAATATTTTGAAAGAAAATTTTCTGAATTAAAAGGAGAACAAAACATTATTCATAGTGTCATAAATACAAATAGAGCGGCATTAAAAGTATCTTATAAAGTGTTGCTATGCATTACAAAGGCTAAAAAGCTGTTTACAATTGGCGAGGAATTAATTCAACCTTTTTGGCAATTCACCTACTAAAAAAATTAATTCGATACCTTTATCCAATAATACAAGTACCAGAAGATTAGAAGAAATGTCTGAAGATTTTGAGGATCAGTTGTTGCAGCAAATACAGTTTTCAAAATACTACTCACTTCAGATTGACAAATCAAATGATATAACAAAGACTATGATATTAAAGAAGAATTACTTTGTTCCATTGAACTTCAATTGCATACTAAAGCGGTTGACATATTTGATGTTCTCAACAGTTATATCGTTAAGTATGGGTTGGATTGGAAGGCGTATGTCAGTTTATGCACGGACAGTGCGGAAGCCATGTAAGGAATTCACTCTGGTGTTGTAGAAAGAGTAAAAGCAGTTGCTCCCAACTGCATAGAAACTCAATGTTTTATTCATCTTGAAATGTTAGCAACAAAGAAGATGTCCGTTGAACAACACAATCTTCTTAGTGAGACAGTAAAATTCTCCTAAATTCTCGTTTATTTTTACTGTTGTGCGAAGATGCAGGAGCTGTACATAAACAGCTACTGCTGCATACAGAAGTGCACTGGCTTTCACAAGGCAAAGTATTATCTTGTATATTTGAACTTCGAAGGGAAACTAGAAAAAAGGCCAGAATGGGCAAAATTCTTCCAGGATACAGAGTAAATTGCTGAACTAGCATATTTAACTAATATATTTTCTATTTTAAACAAACAATCTTTCACTACAAGGTAGTATGTCTTCAATTTTTCAAATGACTGACAAGGTACATGCTTTCAAAAAGAAACTAATGCCATGGAAATGAATAATATTAAAAGGGTGTTATGATATGTTTCCTAATGTCACCTTTATTGTTGATGAAAGTAGATAAAATATCTATGTTCAAAATATAAATACTATCATTATTCACCATCTAACCTCATTATCCGAGCAGTTTCTTATTTTCTGAATCCAAGAGTGGCAAGTAAAAGCTGTGGTCATAGGATTGGTTGTCATCAGGCACAGTGCCAAAACAATGTGCCATGTTTGCTACACTCACCACAGATACATATATCCATGTACGTAAATGAAATGAGTTAAAGACTTACTTCTGAGCCCTAGGGGGCTCCAAACAAATATAAGCCTGGGTATGGTGAAGGAAGTGGAAAGTCCAGGATCGTGTGAAATTGAGTGAGCCACCATGACTGCAAGAGGTAAAAAAGAAGACAATGTATCTCTGGAGATAATTTTACTAACAGGAGAGAAACCACTGAAGGAATATCCAAAAGGAATGAGTGAATCGAGAGAGAGACATGCAGGAAATGAAAGAGACATGGTATTAGAAGCTCCATGTCACAAAGACAAAGAAGTAGCTGAATCTGTTCTGTATACAAAGTGAGAGAGACCCAGAAGGGTGGGGGTTGACACTAAATTGGAGAATCTAATCAGCCACCCAAAACAAGATGAATTCCAAAGGAGAAGGAAGGTTGCAACAGAGGAAGCCATGATGGAAGTGGCAAGTAAAGGCCAAAAGTGCATAAAATAGTGAAACAACAGGCCCCAAGAATGTAACCACTGAGTAAAAATGCACTATAGCCTATGAAAAAAATATGGAGACATAGCCAACTCAATAGAAAAGACTGAGAATCACACATTTGCCCAATGCACTAAAAGAAAAGGAAGTGAAAAGCAGGCAGACAAATCAGGATGTGAAGAAAGTGTTTGAGACCCACAGACTGGGGCAATTTACCACTGGGGAAAGTATTCACTGAAGAGGGAAAAAACTGCCCATCAGGAACAGGAGAAAGACCAAAGTTGGGCCAAGTGGAACAGATTGATATCTGGCCAACAACCTCATATCTTAGTAGGACTAACAAAAGAGTCAGGAGTAAATCCCAGATTGGAAATGAGGAAGTGTCATATGGCATTTGAAGCTAGTGAAGTGAAGAGAAGAAGTGCACGAAAAACCCCTCAGAAAGCATCTGAGGAACTCAATAGGTTGTAGCAAAGGGAGTCCACTAGTGGGCAAAGTGGGAGAGTAAAAAGTTCCCACTGAACCAGAGCCAAGGGATGGTTCCAAAAATAAATTGCCTCCTACATCAATGGTGTCCAGTCCTTAAATAGGGGAGACCATTGATAGTAACAAGGGGACAAGAAACAGAAGAGAGGATGACCCAATGAGGCCATATACGATAAGAAACTTGGTAGGGTCTCCTGGTCCATGGACAAGAAACCAAAAATTGGTATAGATCACCACTGAAGAGCTCCATTAGCTCAAAATGCCTGTGCATAAGAAATACCGCTAAAAAACAAATCAGAGAGAAAAGATGTAAGACAGAGGTCTTGAAGAGGAGATTGAGGGAGGCAAAAGTCAGGCTACCTTACAAAGGACTTCCTAGAAACAAAGATACCAAGGTAACTGTGACAAAATGGAAGAAAATTGATGGCAAAGTGGAAAACAAGGATGTGCATGCTGCCCCAGTAAAGCTAATAAAGTTGTGATGGAAAGCTTCCAGATGAAGTTAAAGCATGAGAATGAACAAAGAAGTTGAGTAAGAGAAGAAAAGTTGATAGAGAGAAAAAAAAGGAAGGAAAAGTGGATCCCTAAACTGAATGAAAAGATTCAGGAGAATGAAGCTCACACAACAAAGGAGTCCAAGATTCAGCAAAAGTTTATTAGAGAAAGATATGTACTTGTGGAAGAGGAATGACAAACAAAAGCAGATGTGGAAACAAAAGTAGTGAAACACAAGACTGAGCAGGCTCAGCTGAAGTAACAGAAGTAGGAGGTCAGGAATCCTGGATCAGATATCAGAATGGAACCAATCATGTGATTCACAATGGTAGTAATATATTACAGCATTAGATGACTTCTGTGACGGAGCATTGAAAACCTTGAGAGATTGGAGATGTCAGAAATGTGGGAACATAAACGCATAATACAGGTATAATCCATGAAATTTGTGTTGTGGTGGTCCATTTTTATAAAAAACTTATTAGTTACAAATTAAATGAGCCAAGTATGGCAATGGTGCACAGGCCAAATGTAGACCTTGAAGAGTACATAACAAAACCCGCATGTTGGATTAAACAATGGGAAGAGACAGTGGAACATGTGTCCCAAAAGTACAAAGTTGATTATCCCCTTCTATGTCAGGCTTTTTCTGGAAATGAGCTCAAATGGAGATATATATATATATTTCACTTTTAGATAGCCTACACTTACATAAAAGTTCTCTTTGACATGTTATTATATTTCTGCAAAACATTTACTCAATAAATAAATGTTACATATGTGGATTTACAAGTGATGCATAAGATTTCAATGAAACTACAGTAAAGAATAGGAGTTTTTTGTCCACAGTTTATGATATGTGATTCAGAATAAATCTGTTACAGATCAGCACAGATTCCAATGCCATCTAGCAAGCAGTGATTGCAATACATAAAAACATGAGAATAAATTTTGGCAAATACCTAAAAATATGGTAAGAAATGGTTTGCCTATATGAAGTTGGGCAAATTTATTTTGACATGGAGGTTATCCAAGTTTTCTTGGGCAAATCACAGGAATTAAAAGAAAATAAGTTTGAAAATATTTGGAATGAAAGTTCTAACTCATAATTTTAAAATTTAGTAATGTTTTTTCTTATATATAAACAAGAAATCTAAAGAAAGAAAGACTGCACAATGAATGGTAACTATATTTAAAGTAATAAGGACAAAAAAGTCCAGTGAAATAAAAATACTTAAAAAAACAACAACAACAACATCAAAAGACAAGAAGTGCCTAGAAAAAAGTGAACCAAATTTTTGCTCATGGGGATTACTGTGCATGGAGAATGTGTTGCCCTTTTATTGGTGGAGGGCTACAGTCTAATGATGATTACATCATAAGCTGGTGCAATACACATTGACATGCATAGGGGTGTGAGCTTTGTTCATGTGAGAGGTAATATCTCTGTGGTGCAGACAGATGAGTAACATTTCTGAAAAGATAGTAAACAGTATATTGATGTCTCTCATGAGCTGTAAACTGATATTACTTATCCTTGCCAGGGTTATTGGTGTTTATAATTTAAATATATTTACAAAATTGGCCTCACAAAGCATATTATGCAAACCCTTGCTCTTCTTAATACTTAATACATAATTGTTTTTTGAAAAAGCTTAAATGAGTATCAACACACAAACTTAAAGTCAGAATACACATTCAAACTGGAGAATGTTCAATGACCATAAAGGGTGTCCTACAAAAATATGTAATAATAAATATTTTTATACATTTTTGAAATATTCAAAACCATGACATTCACAAGAGATAAACAAGTATAGTGTTATTACAGGGTCCAGAATATTGTTATAAATGAGACAGAACTCTTATGTTTTACATATCTTATTAACAAAGTTAATTTTATAGAACTTTTAAGACAAAGATGGGGAACTACAGCATGCGGGCAAGATGTGGCCTGCTGCGCAATGCAATCTGGTTTGAGAAACACAACCAAAATACTACGTCTTTTAGCCTATACTGGGAACAGTGGTTTTTATGCAAGGGGCTAAGAAGTTAGTGATGTGTCTTCTTAACTTTTTCTAGGTCTTTACACTACATGCAAGATAGCTGTGAACTTGGATAATGTCTCTGTCAAAGATTAGGATTCCCCACTCTAACAAGGTTTCTAAGAGATACAAACTAAACTAAAAACATTTTCCTCTTATCTCAGTTTAATGTTGTTGTCATTTAATGTGGAGCATAAATCAGACTGAACTGACATTTAATCTTAATAGTAGAAGCAAATAGGTGATTACTTTAGTCTTGTGAAGGGGCAAAAGTAGTTTCATTCATCCCATTAGAATTGTGAAATGCTTATTTGAGTAATTTTAAAATTTTTTGATTTTTAAGTAATAAATCATATTCTCTGTTTCCAAGTTTCTTAACTGCAATGAATGAAAATATTCAAGAAACTGTTGTTCTTTATTCAATACAATTATTAACATGACATAACATAATGTTCAGGGACAACAAGGGATCTGTTGGTCCATCTCGGCTGTCCTATCCTTTAAACAAAACTAATACTATTATAAATTAGAAAACAAATCTTACAGCCAGCCATTATCATTCACATATTTACCAAGCTTTCTCTTAAACTCACTTAAATTTACTGCCTCTATAACATCTGAAGGCAACCCATTCCAGAGATCAACCACCCTGTCAGAAAAATAAAACTGTATTAGCTGGAGATGACTCCTACCTTACAAAAATTTATATTTGTGTCCCTTAGTAATACTATTCTCACTATTAAGTATGAAAAAAAGATGATGAATCAACACTGTCAACTCCCTTTACAATCTTAAACACCTCAATAAGATACCTTCTAACTCTTCTTTTTTCACGAGAAAACAATTTCAAAGATCGTAATCTCTCCTCATATGACAACCCCTCCATCAGAGGCACCATTCTAGTAACCCTCCTCTGAACTCTTTCTAATTATTCAATGTCCTTCCTAAGGTAAGGAGCTCAAGACTGAATACAATACTCCAAATGTGGCCTAACCAGTGACCTATACAATGAAATTATAATCTCTTTAGACTTGTATTCAATATTTCTGTAGATACAACCTAAAATCCTATTTGCCCTACCACTAGCAACAACACACTGCTTGGATGGCTTAAGAGACTGATCAACCATTATACCAAGATCCCTTTCTTCCATGACACTGTTAAGGTTATTAACATCAAAATTATACTTATAATTCAAATTATGATAACCAAGATGCATTATCTTGCACTTACTATAATTAAAACCCATCTGCCATTTATTTGCCCAACTCACTAAATGATCTAAATCATTTTGTAAAGCAGCAGCATCCTCTTCACAGCTAGCAGCACCCAATACCTTAATATCATCAGCATATTTAATTAATTTATTGCCCATTCCTTCATCTGTCTCATTGATGTAAATCAAAAAGAGCAAAGGTTCTAAGACTGAGACCTGAGGTACACCACTTGAGACATTAATCCAGTTTAACTGAACTCCATTTATAACAATCCTCTGTTTTCTTCCATCCAGCCACTCTTCTATCCAACTAGCTAACATATCCCCCACACCTATAGAAATATTTTTTTACAAGCCTTTTAATGTGGCACTTCTGAAAATCCACAAACATCAAATGTACCCCCATAATCTTATTTACATAAGCAGTAACCTTTTCAAAGAATGACAAAAGATTTTCTCTTAGTGAAACAATGTTAACAAGTTTTGTTAAATGACTTTGCAAAGCATCTCTAATCAGACTTTCCAAAACTTTTCCCACAATTGATGTAAAACTAATAGGCCTATAATTGCTGGGATGGACAGTTTTTATTACCTCGCTTGAAAAGAGAAGCGACATTAGCTAACTTTTAATCCTTTGGCATCTGCCCACTATTCAAGGATTTATAAAAAATAGTAGCAAGTGGCTCACATATGCAATCCTTAACTTCCTTCAAAACCCTTGGGGAAATATTATCTGGCCCAGGAGCCTTATCATTTTTTTAAACATCCCAATTTTTCCCAACAACCTCTGTTATATTGATCAATTTAATGAAATCCTTACTGTTAATTTTTACATTTTCAGCCAACTTTTTTTCATACATCCTCTTGATGTCCTAATTTCCTGTTTGACTAGCTTACTTGATCTTCTATAATCTTCTAAATCTCTCATCATACCAGTCATTTTAAATTTCTTAAATTTGTGATGCTTTTCTTTAATTGTTTCTCTTATATCCTTTGTGAACCAAACTGGTTTTATACTTGAAGCCATCCTTTTCTTTACAAGCAACATGTTTATCTTGAATATTTAAAATTTTTTTAACATTTTTCAAATTTTATCAGTGTCTCCAAATAACTCAGCTACCCAATTCACAACAAATAATTCTTGTTGCATCTCTTCAAAATTAGCTTTTTCGAAATTTGTACCCAAAATATCATTATTCCTGATCTCTATATGCAGCAAAACATTGAACCTAATAGAGCAATGATCACTTGCACACAGATGTTCCCAATTTCAACCCTCTCAACAAATTCCATACTTTTTATTACTTCAATTCAATTTTGTTTTACTCATTGTATTTCCAATCATCTTGTTTTGCTAATTGCATTTTACTGATTTGTTCATACAGTGCTAAATAAATTAAAACTTAATGTTTTCATCTTGTTAACCTACAACAGAATGTATCATTTTTATAACTTTTGTTAAAGCTTGATAATATTAATACTAACAGAAAAAGTATAGAGTATATAGGTATACTATGTGTATGTGTGTCTGTTAATCTATATACACACACACATATGTCCAAAACATGATTCACACAAACATATTTAATGGTGTGAGCTTCTCGAGTGTAATAAATCTTATCATAATGGAGCTTGCAATGTATACGTCCAAAATTCAGATCTCGAAAACTATCTCACCAATCATAACTGGGTAATATTTTTATAGCTGAGCAATAAATAAAACAATGTAAATTTCTACAAAAATGATATGTTTCAGATTTAACCAATAACAATTACAAAAAAAGGGAGTAAATTTCAAATATAAAACAATAAAAAACAAACTTAAAAAATTATTTGTTTTTCTTCAGTGAAAATCTCACGAGTACTGCAACAGAAAAGCAAGGCACTTTGATTGATAACTGTGTCTATAAAGAAATACTTCAATAAAATATACTCTGTGATGTAATGCTGTGATGACAACTCATTTTTAAACTAAACTTTCAATAAAATCCTATTTTTCATGGATGGTGAACATTATTGAATGTTAAGTATGAGTACATTGTTGTAGGACTGTTAAACAATTCCAGAAAAGGCCGCAGGCCCTATAGCCTTCTGCAGGAACTAGTAGTTATACCTGCCCTGAGGGCAGGTATTTCTGCTAGTTATATATAAATATTCAAAGCACCACCAGGTTTGAAGTATCATATATATAATCACAATAAACATAAGTAGTAATGTCATATACTCCAGGGTTACTACTTAATATTAAAGATGTCAAGATTTTAATTGCCTCCTGTACATCTAGCATTATAAGAAGAGCTGTTGGCTGAAGAGCAGTGTTAAAGTTCTAAAAGAGCTAACAACCTACCAAAATAAAAAATACAAATAAAAGATACAGTACTTCAAAGCTGTTGGTGTTTCGAATATACATAAGGGTTTAAATTTAAATAAAAATATATGTGGGGGTACAAGGATCTTCATAAAACTGTAGTAGACCATAAATAACAAATGACCGATGCAAACAAATGCATCTCCACATACAGTCCGCCAACCAAAGAGTTCCCCCACCTCTGTCTTAGGACAACACTCCATACATACATTTCTATACAAATAAATACTGTACACTTGTAATACTATTTCAATGAATGCATTTCTTTGGTATTAAAATAAAATACAACACAGTATAATCCACACAGCTGTCTTCTTTAACTGTTCATTTTGAATGAGTTTATTCATTCAATATTAAGATGAAATGGAAATGCAAACTGGACCACCAACAAAAAATTGTAACAAATATTTTGGATATGTATCAGACACATATATTCAATAAATAATTCCATTAAAATGACATTATAGAATGCAAGTGCTTGAATCCTAGTGAACAAATGTATCTTATTCTTTTTCTTTAGTCAATTAATCAAACAGTTTCTATTTCATTGTGTTGGGCAAATTGGTATTAAAGTGCTTTGTGTACCTAACAATTTCTCATGAATGATATATGAAAACAGAGCATCTTAAAAGCTCACAAATTAAGAAAAAGCCTTTAAGCATGGCCATACTTATGCACAGGCCAACTAAGCAATGGCCTAGGGTAGCATTTTTCAGGACAAATTTTTTGTGTAAAAAAGCAAAAAAACAAAATAGATGAAAAATAAAGTGAAGAAAAACCCTCCCCATTTATAATGGCATATGTAAAACTGTGCAAATTTTTGTATGAAGCATGAATGCTTTGATTCAAATGCTCTTATTTCAAAATATATGATGTAATTTTATAATAAAATATATATGGAAAAAGTGGAAATCTGGCTATAGATGTATGCACCAATATGCATGTCATTACAGTAGCTGTCAGATTATTGCATGAACGTGTCCTAGACTTATCGTCATGACAATAACACTTTTTGGAACATGTGTTGTTCTTGTGCAAATTGCACCACAATTTGTCTGGGCAATGTGTGTACTGACAAAATTAATTAAATCTGTTCTTGGTTAAATCAGGCCTGTAGCTGTAGACATATTTTATTGTGAGTGACAACAGAAAAAGACTGAGTGGGGCTGAATATCAATAACGCATCAAAATTAAACTCTTGCAACTCTTGTGAAAAACCACTAAACTTGATTCATACTTCATAAATATGACAAAACAGATGAAAAATGGACATAATGTTGAACACACTGAAACAAAAATTAGGCCTATGTCTATAGAAGATATTTCATCTGACAGCAATATAAGCAACAATAAGCCTAATGTATGTACCAAAAACATGCCTACAGACTATTTTGATAAAGATGGAAGTTCCCAAAATGCCAATGTTTTAAAGATCAAGCAAGATATTCAGTCATCTGCAAGCACACGAAAGACAATTCAATAGGACCATGATGAAATTCTGAATAATGGTATAAGTAATGATCCAGCTGAATGAATTGTGAATGACGTTACTAGAGATTTTGTGCTGTGCATGAAATTGTGCAAAACAATGACACTCATTTCTTACTTTACAAGAGACTGTATGGGGGAGAGGTCATGGATTCTCAATAGAAACTTATTTGAGAGAGAACTATAGGCAGAACTTTCTAGTATATTCCAAAAGTACAGGGAAGGTGTTTTGTGCTCCATGTTGTTTATTTGGCAGAAAAACCCAAATAGCAAAGGAAGGCATTAATGACTGGAAAAATGGCAACACTCATTTGAATGAACACAAAAATTCATCTGAGTACAGATCATGTGTGATGGCTTTGAAGAAAAGAGGAAATATCTTGAGTAGAATAGATGTAAATATTATCAAGCAACTGGACAACAAAATAAACTACTCCAAATGGTGTATTTAAGTGTTTTACACTCACAAAAAAAAGAAACCTATCATTTTATAGGTATTTGAAGAACTTGTAGCATTTCCCCACAATTTAATTCTTCGTATTATTAGCCGACACTGGGCAGCTAGTACATAATTGAAAATCAACTCTATTCAATTATGTACAAGCTGCCCAGTGTAAACTATGTATTAAAACACATGATCCTTGTTCTATGAAAAACATACCTGAAGAAAATCCTAATTTACTTGTCACTATTCCTGCTGATTTATCACTGTTTGACATAGAAAAGTCGGTCCTCAAGAAAGGTCTCAATTTCGGTCCAACAAGAAAGTATATTGATGTATTCACCCTTCGAGAAGACTTGGAGAAATTTTACCATAAGTTAAGACTACGGGCTCATTTTTCAAAATCAACTTTCTATACAAACACATCTTTGAGTCCTTACATAAACCCTTCATGTGAAGAAACTCATCTCAATATCAATGACAACCAGCCTTCAGTTGTGGATCAACAACCCCATCTACACCAAGTAACTACCTCCGACAGTATTGTCGATCATTTTACCTCCAATATGATGCTCACTACATATCAGGACCAACATCTCCAACATACCAGTTCATCTCCTAATCAAGATCTCCATTGTGATTTCAAGAAATAAAGAAAAATAAACTCAAAATGGACACCACCCAGTGGAATATTCACAAGCTTATTTTGTACGAAAATGTCGTACTGATATAGATAAATTGCATTTTCTAAGTACATCTAAACACACTAACCTAACCTCTGATGAACACAAAACCTTACCAACACTTTCTAAGGTACAAGACATAATTATTAAACCTGCTGATAAAGGTGGTGCTACAGTAGTATGGCACAAAGATCTGTACTTTGCTGAAGAAGAAAAACAACTTCCTGCCATTAATTTTTACCATCCGTTAACTAGCGATCCGACTACATCATTTAACTTGAATATTAAACTACCATTAATGATTTGATTCTTACAGGTAACTTGCCATTGGATGATACTAATCTAATTGTTACCTATCCCAAAGCCCCAAAATTTTACCTCCTCTCTAAGATTCCTAAACCAGGGAACCCTGGTTGCCCAATTATTTTCACCTGTAACTATCCCATTGAATTAATTTCATATTACCTTGATGACATCCTTAAGCCCATCGTCTCATCTTTTCCTAGTTACATAAAAGACATGACACATGCACTCCAAACTTTCAACAATTTACAATTCTATGATAGTGAACAGTATACATTCACCATGGATATACAAACACTCTACACATCAATTCCACATAACATTGGTATGAAAGCTCTCAATCATTACCTGGATTTGTGTTCTTCACTAAATCCCCCCCCCCCCACCCACACACACATACCCTCTTACGTCTTGCCGTACTTGTATTAACCCTGAACAGATTCTCCTTTAATTGCAAATTTTATCAACAAACAAAAGGTGTTGTTATGGGTACTAAAATGGGTCCTTCTTATATTCCATTGTTTGTTGGTTACATAGAGAATCAGATTTTCTCCACTTATCAAGGAACACTTCCTACTCTTTACAAACATTATATTGATGACATTGTTGGTGCAACAACACATCCTTGTGTGACTTAAATAATTTTTTACATTTTGTTTCCTCCTTCCATCCAGCACTTACCTTCACATGGACAGTTTCCTCAAAGAGCTTACACTTTTTAGACATTCTTGTCTCCATTGAACATTGTCATTTATCGACTTCAGTACACTATAAACCTACTGATTCCCATTCTTATCTCTGCTACAACTCTTCCCATCCCTGTCATACGTTTCAGTCTCTTCTATATTTCCAATTCCTAAGACTGTGCAGACTCTGCAGTGAACAAATTCATTACGAGTCGAAATATGAAGATATGAAAGATTTCTTTATCAGTCATTTCTACCCCAAGTCTTTATAGCAAAAGCCACTCAACAAGCCCATCCTGCAACTCGACAATACACCCTAACACCTAAGTCCAAGTATACAAACTCTCGAATACCACTTATCTTTACTTACCATCCTAATACCTCTAAAACTGCTCAAATCAACAAACAAAACTTCAACATCCTCACTGATGACCCCATAACTTTCATAATTATTTAAAGAACTCCCATTTGTCAGTTACAGACACGATAAAAGTATAAAAAACATTTTAGTCCACAGTGTCATCCATAAATCTAACCCTAGTGTGAACCCAGGTACAGCCTGTTGTCACAGAAAGAAATGAGTCACCTCCCGATATGCTAACACCACAACATCATTATCTGGCCCCAATGGGAAATTTCATATACAACAATCATTTACTGCACTTCAACAAGCCTGATATACTGTGTATGCTGCAAAAAGTGCAACAGGCTATACGTTGGTCAAACAGGTCGCCGCTTAAGGGAACGTTCATGTGAACATTTTTTATATATATATACGAAATAATGACACAACAAAATCCAGAGATAAACACTTTAATAATCCTTCACATTGCATGTCTGACTTCTCCATACTTGGAATCATATTTGTTCCATCCACTGTAACTCAAAGAGAACGTCTGGAAAAATGTTTGATTTTTAGATTAGGAACTGTTAATCCCTTTGATTGAATGAAGAGTTCTCTTTCCTTCAACTTTATCTTTTCTTTCTCACACTGACATTTACTGGATACAACCTTTTCGTTCAATGTTTGCACTCTCTAGCCTGTTCACTTCAGTTACCCACTTTTATTAACTTTATATTCCTTTCTTTTCAGCATCGTTCTTCACTTCTATTTAGTTCACATACCTTCTATTGTTGTACCCCTTTGAATAATATTACCTGATGCACATTTTCATTCCTTTTCTTACATTGTTGCCTGTATTTTTGTTCTACGTGTCCTTTTTCGTTGTTTATTTACTACGATTAACTTTATTTATACTTTTATTATTATTATTTTATATGTTACTTTCTTTATCGCATTTGTAGTTTCAGGACCATGTTCTCAATCCTTTGAGCCACGTGTTATTTGTTCTCTCAACCTAACTCTAATATTAACAGTTTCATTGACACTGGTAACCTGATGAAGGGCTGTTGCCTGAAACATCGTGCCACTTTGAAGCTTTCCAGCTCTATGCTGATGATAAGTTTAGATCAGAAGAACAAGTACATTTACCAGAAAAACTAACACCTGATCCAAAACAATCAACTGTTGTTGAGGGATTTACTCATTTTACAAACGTACAAGAAGAACAGTTGAAAAAAAGTTTGATGTTGCATATTTTGTTGCAAAACATGAGCTGCACTTCACTGTGTATGAAGACTTAATTAATTAATTAGAAATATCATAGCACTGACATTGATGATATATACATTAATCACACCCAGTGTGGCAATTTTCATGGCAAATATCTAGCAGATAAACTGAAGTAGGATTTACAACAAGCAACATTTTACAGTGTTGGTAGATGTTAATAACATACTGCAGTGTGATAGGGGAAGAGGTTGTCTAGGTGTTGTATTTTGACCCATAACATTCTGAAAGGTATGTTGGAGTCAAACTCTCGTTTCTTTACTTAAAAAATGTCAAGATCTTCAAGTCACAAAGTATTTGTTGAGCAAAATGGAATGCACACATACCAAGGTGTTTAATTCAACTCTGCCCAATTTGACAAAAATCTAAAATAATTGGAATCAAAGAACAAAGCAATAATTGTGTCTGTACCCTCTTGTAGATATTCCTGTTTGGATCACTTTGGAAGTTCTTTGTTTGAGAAAATTGCTCTCCTATTGAATACAGAATCATGGGAAGCTAGAACTGAATTTCCCCTGGCACATGAAGACAGGGAAGAGCCTGCATCCTCCACCAAATTAAATGAAGAATTTTGTGATTCTGAAATAAGTGAATTGTGTGAACATTTTCAAGCCATCTGGTGTAATGCTGTCATCAAATACACCTGTACAGAAGTTATTAATGAGTGGCACGACCTGTTTACCTAAAACCTAATAAACATAACTATAAGAAAACCTTGAGATTTCCTTTTCAGTCCTCCTATGCAGAAACAAAATAGAAGAACATTTTAACTTTAACTGAATTGCTATTTTCTGTTCCAGTTTCAAATGTAAAACTAGAAAGAATGTTTTCAAAATTACAGTGAAGGAAAGCTGTTTCTAGGTGTTCAGTAGATGAGCAAAGGCTAACCCATTTACTTAGAATCACAGAAGAAGGTCCTGAACTTGGTTCCTTTGATGTGACCCCAGTGATTAAGTTATGGAGTGAAAGAAAAGTTAGAATACGCATTCAAAAGAAAAGGAAGAAATACAAAAACCACACAAAAAAAGAATAAAACTATTACCATAAGGATAATTACAATGAGCTTACGTTAACAGACATTAGTTACACAGAATGTGACAGAGCTGATGAAGATGTGAACACCAGTTGCTTTAATGTAGATGACCAGTTTTCAAGTTCTGAGGCTGAGGTGCAGTCAGAGAGTAACAAAGATGCACATTGGTGTATTGAAAATGTCCTTTTTAGTGATACTGATTCAGATACTAATTTAATTTTTTTGGCTTTTAAACTTTGTACCATATAGGTCACTCCAATTTACTGTTGTGTTTTACATGCCTTTTTAATATTATTATTTACAGGTTTAATGAGAATTATGAGAATAAAACAAGAGAACAAATTAATCTTATCATGTTTTCCTTGACTGTTTACAGTAGCATAATCATATACATTAAAATGCGTGTGACAATTACTGTCTGTGTCAGCAAGTATTTGGTGCCTGACAAAGTGTCAGGCACTAGAGAAAAAGTCATTTTCAGGCTTAATATGTATGACCAACTTACTTGTAGAACTGTACAAGAAAGAATGATTCCAAGTTGTACCTAAACTGCATTAAATCTTTCTGTAAAAAATGAGGTTTAGAAAGTGGGAGAGATAGTTTTTCATAAAATACTAATTAAACGAACAGCTGAGTAGTCTAGTATGTTGGGAGAAACTTGTCATTCTTGCCATTCATTATTTAAAAAACACAATCATTTTTCTTCTGTGCAATATGCATATTTATGGTTATTGCTAGCATTATTTACAGAGCCTTATTTCTTAAGCATTTACAATGCTTTACAGTTTCAACTCTTCTTTTTTTAATTCAATATTTGATTGTTTTGCTTAAATTTTTATTTAACATTGTTGCAATGTTTGATTTGAATATGAAATTAAAGTTTGGGAAATTGTTAAAGATGAAATCTATTATAGCAGCTTAAAAACAAATCAACACTCTAGTTAAGCCAACAATGGTTTATAATGTAAACCTACAGGATATTAAAAAATTTGAATATGGCCGATAATGCTTATATTAAAAAGTGTTAAACTAAAACCATAAAAATATTTTCTAAGGTCTAGCAAAAAGTTTTGGTAGAATCAATAAACATTATAGCATGATTATAAAACAATTAAATGTTTTAAAATATTATTTTGTAAGCATTTTCAGTGTTAAAGCAGTCAAAAGTTTATAGTGCTGTAAGGCTCAATGCTAATTTAAATTTATTCCCAGAAATTTTGAATTCAAGTTTTCCCACCCATTTGAAATTAGCTGGGTACTGAAAAAACAACTTAAACATAGAACCTAGAGAAATTTATTCCAAAAAAAAAAAAAAAAAAAAAAAAAAAAAATAAAAAAAAAAAAATAAAATAAAAACTATTAAAATAAAACACGAACTAAATAAGTATATATCA
>NW_013665618.1:1483964-1489916 GCF_000517525.1 Limulus polyphemus
AAATAAAACTAAAATCAAGATACAATAAACTAAATATTAAATCGTTATTTTTTAGTTCCTTGTTTTAGTGACATGCCATATTTTGCAGTAACATCCATTCATTGTTTAAGTGCAGTATTTTCAACAATTTTCACTACTTGTTTATGATTTTTCCTTATAAAATTTTATTTATACATGCTTACTTCTATTAGTATTAACCATTTTCCTACTGGCATGATGCCATTGTGTGTTATACTATGCTGTTGTCCTTTGCTATAGAGTAAAATGTGAGGAAGCAAAGTGTGTGGGATTCAAACACTTGCAGTTTTGCAAATCTTCAAAATTTACCAAAATTTTTAGGTCATACAGTAAAAATTATATATGTATTTTAGAAAATCAATACTTATGACTACAGTACTAATTTATGTTCATGCACACATAAATGTCTTTCTAATTAAAATAATTTGTACAATAAATTATAAACTCTTAATAATGTTATGGTTATATCACTATTTTTTTAAAATTTCATTCAGTATCAAACTACTCAAATCATCCATATGCTGAATAAACTTCATTTAAAAAAGAAAAACATGCAAAAAATAACATTACCTAATCTGAAATACATCTAATAGAATATATGTATTTCTAAGGTTTTAAGAAAAGAGAAAAACTAATATTATATTTAACCCTGAAAAGTTATCACATACATTGAGAAAACTTTATTCAGAACATTTCCTTTTTGTATTTAGCTATAAAGTGATGAACACATTATGTTGTTATTGGTTGCAATTTAAAGTCTTTATCACCTGACTTTTTTTTTAGCGTTTATTTTAACTGAATGGACGACAAGTTGATAGTCAGAAAAATCCCAGTACGCTGTTGCGTGGAAGCCCATGTTGGTCAACACAACAATATATTCACAGAAAGCAAACAATGTATACACTACAAAAGCAATGAAAATAAAGTAATTAAAGTATCATTTTAGGCTACTGTTCTCAGCTTTAGTACAGAAATTTGTATTATTTATGCATTTCTTTTCTGACTATTGAAGTTGAAATAAACATTAAACTATACCAATATTTTCTATTTTTAATACATTACGTTTTCTTGATTTAATAATTATTTAGTGTATTACTAGATGTAGTTAAAACGTTTGCAACACGAGCATTAAGAGATAAGTTAATATTGCAAAATCAATAACATCATTTAGTGAAAATTTGCAAAAGTAGTTTTTCCTCTCAGGGTTGAAAATTGTTGTAAAAAAGTAAAATCACATTTTATTACACACATATATAGCTGCTACCAAAACATTGGTAAATTTAAATTTCATTTATATGAAATAATTCTTTTATGTTGCTTATTCAAAGTCAGTCTGATATACCTTTAGGGAGCACATTTAATTTAATGTGCGTGTTTTGAAACAAATATAGTAATACTGTTTCAGGATCAGAAGACTTTACCTACTACTGATTGGAAAATTAGAATCTTTTATCATGGGCAAGGTTAACTATTTCAAATGAAAACAAAACAAGAGAGACCTACAAGCAAAGTTAAAACACAAAATAGTCTTGACGAAGAGCTCCATTTTTAAAACATGCATTTAAAATCAAAAGTATATGGCCACTTTATTAATAGCTAAACTTGAATTTTACTTAAAAATACAAGATAAAATTAATTCACCTCCTGCTTCACAATACCAGTTGTGTCTCATAAAGAAATAGCAAGCTCCAAGAAGAGCTGTCACATTCATGGTAGTGAGGACCAACTTTGTTTTTAATGATTTTTGTTCCTAAAAAAGAAAACTGGTTAAACTTTAAGTATTCCACTTTTTCTCTTTTCACAAATATTTTACTACGATCTTATAACAGTGTATTTAGTCATCGTTTAAAACAAAAACAATTATGAATCCCTTTCAAATCATGTGTAAATGTTTCCTCCTACACAGTATTCATAATCTGAACTGTTATGCAGATTTTGTGTTCTGTAATCAACTTAGTTATATACAAATATTTGAGGAATTGAGGAAAGCCCCCCCAACTTACCAAGGAAGCACCCATGAACAGACGAGACTTGGAACAAGGCAGAGGAATGGGAACCCCAACCATGGTCAAGTCTCTGTCGAGCCACCATGCAAAATCAGCCCTGATCCCAGGTGGAAGGGAGATGGAATGGTCCAAGAGATCGTGGGAGAAATTCCACTGGTTAAAAAGTATTCAATGAAGGTAATGCATGTGAACCCAACCCAAGGGAATGAGAGCTTCCAAGGAGAAGATAGGGCTGTTGTGACTGCCTATTCCATATACTGGAGTTCAAATGGAGAAGGCTGGGCTTGACTGTGATGGGAAGAGAACCATCAAATGAATAAGATACTACGAGGAGTTAGTAAAGGGCTTCTCCAACTTGATTAGAAACCTCACCCAAGCAACTTTTCGAAAAAGTAAGCAGGTGTGAGTGACTGACTGGGTATGGGAAAATGTTAGCAAGTGAAGATGATCTGCAAAGGAGCGTACTACACAATAAAATACATACGGAGCTGAAAAAAACTGAACAGCAGCACCCAGAACTGGAAAACAGAACCTTCATAGACGAACCAAAGAAAAACAATGTGACACTGAGGCAAAAAAAAAAAACTACCAAAGTGAAAGGTAAGACTCAATGGTGAAACGAGGTGTCTCCCAATAAAATACACAGCCAGAACAGAGCTATGATGGGAATCCAATCTTCCTTGTTTTTGGAGACAACACAAAGATGGGATTAAAATTTCAGTTAAGCAGGTACCACCCATTTGATAGCTCCTTTTTGTAGTAGGTCTCGACCAGACTCAGCAAGACTCTGTACAAGGTATGATACCTCCTATGAGGAGTGAAGGAGATCTGAGAAATGGATAGAGAGGAGCAAAATGGAAAGCAGAAACCTGCAGATATAACCCATATAACTCACAGAATTGTCATGAAGTGTAGCCAAAAATACACATAAACTAAACATATTTGGAGAAAGGACTCATTACTAACAAACTAACAAAACTTAGAAAAGTGTAGAGTCTACAAAGTATAGAAAAATAAATACAAAAGAATAAGTAACACTGAAATTACTAAACCACTAAAGGAACTTAGAAGATAAATGACCCTTAAATATACAAGTACACTCAAAGAAACTACAAGATAAAGGACACAAAATTAAAACCTACCCTGAAGAATATGAGAATAAAAACGCACCCAGTTAACAATAACTATGTTTGACTCAAAACTAATACCCAGTTAGATGTGACTAGTAGTAAAGAAAAGGAACTTACAAACTAAATAACATTAACAGAGAAAAGAAGTAAAACTTTAAACAAAAATAAAAGAATAATCAAACTACACACACAAGTTTAAACTAAAGTAACTAAGATGGTAAAGAAGTATAAAAATCTTATTTACTCAACATAGAGCAGAGAAAGTATGAATGACCTAAATTATCAAATGTGGAAATTAGATTGATCCACACTAGCTCACATAATCTCAATGAACATGGGGATACCTAGGGGGTAGGTATAAAAACACACTGAAAAACTTACCACAGGTCTCCTGGAAAAAGACCAATACTTAACACAGAAGATAACGTGGAGATGCAGTATCAGGTGGAAAGTGCCGTAAAAAGACAATTTCCACATAGTAGTTCTATCTGTCTGCACAAAAAAACAAAAAAAACGTAACTTGAAAGGAAAAATCATCGGCCCAAATGTAAGATATGAGCTCCCCGTGAACTAAAGCCTGTGCTTTCCCAGCAGACATCATAGACCCTGAGACATAGGACAAGTGTCAGAACCATTGTCTACTTATGGCAGGAATTTCATCATCCTCAACATTCAATCTCTAATTCATGTGAACAAAGTAGAATTCTGAAAACAGAAACATTTCTAAAACAAACAAGTAGAAACAAAGAAATAAAACACAAGAAGCAAATCTTGAAGTTGAAACTGATATAAACTTGTGATCAAGCACAATCGAAATTTTGTAGTCAAATCTAAATACTAGAATGCCAACTGAGAAAGTGAGGATTGTGCTGCAATGGTATAGGGAGCTACCTGCACTAATAGAGATGGTGCAGTATGATTGATGGAGGGTAGTCACATGATCAGCATATGTTGCTGCAATGGTGCAAAAATGAAAGGGTATAATAGACTGGTACGCTGTTGAAAATTTTAGCAAAGCTTAGAGGGCAAATTAAGGTCAAGATAGGTTTGGGTGAGAAGGTAGTGCCATTTTGGAATTACCAATACTACTATTTGTCTCTATTTTCTGAACCCTCTACTGCAACTGAAGATTTCTTTATAAATTCACCTCTTATTCATTCTTAAACATAAAAAAACTAACCTCTGACACTTATTTTAGAGCTTTTAATGCCCTGCCGCTCTTACAGAAAACTACATTTACCAACAACTGTTTTCTTCATATAAAGACTTTCTTCCTTCTTTACTAAAACCATTTACAATATGACAAAATTTTGTAGAGGATTTAATTTCTGAGAACCACAGAAGCTATTTAACTAGCTTTAAAATGATAATTTGGTTTTGAAATCTAATTTTCCATCATTTTTTTAATTACTTAAATATCAGCCAACATGTGAGCTGAATTACTTTACAACAAATACTAGAACTTTTTCTTCAATTGGCACTGTTAAATAGTGGCAAACTATTGAAAAACATAATACAGAATGAAAAATTTTATGTATAAAAACCAATGTGGTACATACCTTCAATAATCTGATAACTGTAAAACCATTTTTAAATTTTATAATTTTTGATCATTCATAAGTACTATTATAATACATCATACTTGCATGCTTTTATATATAAGTTTTTTTTATTAATTTTTGTTTGTTTGTTAACTTAGTTCTCAGTCCTATGATTTCTTCCTGACACAATTGTTAATTACATATCTTTAGATGCACTATTAAAAAATTAAAAACCTGATACTTCAACTTACACATTTTGTAAAATTTAATAAATAATTAAAATCAACATTTTATATTTACACAATTGTAAGAAATTTACTGAAGCCATCAATGGCTTCCACTTTAAAAGCATACACTACATGTACATTTCAATGACCTCTACGTCGTCTTCACACACACTATTTACTTATTGATAAATGTTATAAAATTAAAACCCATGTTAAATTATCTATACAATTACTCTGAAATAGCTCACCAAAAGTGTCAGTTTTCTTCTGAATGTATATCGTGGTAAAATACATGACAGGAACATGTAAAAGCACGAACTCAGCACAAATGTAACAAATAATTTCACATGAGCAGCTGAAATACAGAAATAAGTCATATTATACTGCAAATGTTATTTTAAAAAACGTAATCAAACATTTTGTAGATCAAATTGTAATCCTATTTTTAAATGAATAAATATGTACTTAGAGGTATTGTAAAACAAATTCAGTAATGGATCCAGGACTTACTCATGGAGTGGTAATCCTTGCAAGAGAGTGAAGCAACTTAGTGGGGATGAAGCCCATCTCCCTCTCAGTAGCTGAAGCCTTTTCATAAATCTGTACATCCAGGAAGCTTGATGTAACTGGTAAATATGTCACCATGCAGTCATAGAGAACATACAGTTGTTGGGGTTGAGGTGTAAGGGTACAAGATCCCCCCCCCCCCACCTCTACCCATATACACGGATCCCAAGGCTGCAAACCTAAATCTATTTCCTTACAAAATAATATATGGATAAAAAGTAACTATTTGGTATTTCATGGATGGCCTTTCACACTCAATACAGAAAAAAAAGTAAAAATTTAAATCCACCCTTTATTTTCAGGAAATCATTGATTCTTCTCTTATACTCTTCTATAGTGCTGGTCTCCATTACTGCTAATTTCAACTTCTTCTGTAGCTTTTTCCCGTATCGATACGGGGTCGCTATTTTTGGTGTTGGCAGGGTTTTTAAGGCCGGATGCCCTTCCTGATGCCAACCATCTC
>NW_013665618.1:1490128-1492826 GCF_000517525.1 Limulus polyphemus
ACCAACGAATAGTACGATTGATTGTCACATTATAATGCCCCCACGGCTAAAAGGGCGAGCATGTTTGGTGCGACGGGGATTCGAACCAGCGACCCTCAGATTGCGAGTCGAGCGCCCTAACCACCTGGCCATGCCGGGCACATTACTGCTAATTTCAACTCATTCTGTAAATCAATTATCCTAATAAAAAAATAGAATTGGCTTAGCTGCAGCCTAGCCTGTCTGATCCAAATCTTAAATTTGTGTTCTCTCATCTCATTCTCTTCCTAATATATCATAAAAAAATGATAGGCCTTTATCCTATAAACTTTCTGGATAATCTTGTAAACTTCAATAACGTTACCTTTTCTTAAGAGAAAATAAGTTGAGATCTTCACCTATCCCTACAGAATAACCTTTCTATTTCCAGAAGCATCCTAGTAATCCTCCTCTGGAACCTTTTCAATAAGTTACAATTCTTTCTTATATATAAGAAGACATGAAGTGTATAAAGTATTCTAGATAAAGCCTAATTAATGATTTGTAAAAAGAGATAATTATTTCTTTTGACTTGTAAATCAATATCTCTATAAATATACCCCAAAACTGTATTAGCTTATGACTTGCAACCAAGCACTGCTTTGACAGCTTGAATGATTTATCCACAACTGCCAAGATCCTTTTCTTCAGTTACACTAATGAGTGGGTTCCCACCTGTATTAAATTTGTGATCCAAATTATGACAACTCAAATGCATTACTTTGCACTTACTCATTCATTTTCAAAATCGATCCAAATCACTCTGTTGTACGTCAATATTACCAATTCAATTAGAAATACCCAAGAGCAAATGCAAATATTTTCCTTATTTGAAAATTTTTTGTGTGCACATGCTAAGCCTTAGATGAAACTCCTATCTCTACATTAATGTGTACTGCACTAGCAATGATGTAATCAGCATTAAACTATAACCTTCGACCAATAGGAGGGCAACACATCCTCAATGTGCAGTAAACCCCAAGAACTCTTGTACCTTAACAACAGCTCATTCTTGACAAGACAAAAGAAACACCCTGGAAGTGAGGAGGAAGTGTGAGAGGTTCTGTGGAGAGGTGAGTGTCTATCAGAAATACATTTTCAGTTAAAGAAAATATTAACTTTAGAGCATGTTACTCATCTTTCCATATATCTGATAGCCAGAATTCCATATTGATAAGATGGTGGTGGGACTGGTGTAGATAAAAACAAAAATTAAAAACATGAGCTCTTTTCTGAAAATATACATCAGAAAGGGAAAACTAATGAAGGGAAGAGGAAGACTAGTGGTGTATCAGTTGATGGGAGACTGCATCCATCTTATGTAGGGAATACTTTTTGGTCAATAAAGGTGTTAGAGCAAAAGGTATTGTCATAACAATCTCTGGAATTGTGCTAAAGTATCATATAGGTAGGCAGAATGTAAAAATCACTCATTTGGCGGTTGGCAGAGCATGGATACAGAGTGTAGTTAGAGCAATAACTCATGCCATATATGTGAGAAATACTTACTAGAATAAGCAGGTGCAGGGAGGAATCATCCCACACCTACATCCCAATGTGAACTCAAGTCCCATATGGCTGGCATAATCACTGGAACTGGTCTGGTTCACAGTGTTGGGGTGGCTTATATTACATTTTTAGGTAAATACCTTAGCCCTACTTCTGATCAAAGAGTATATTTGCATAATCTCTTACCAGACCTGAAGAGAAATTCCATATTGACTTACCCAGCAGATTGGGACCAGAGAAGCAAGGGTTCTTCCTTTATCCCACTACAAGAATGCAGGATGGAGGAATTTACATAGGGGAGAACACTGGCAGAATCATATCTGGTGCTGTCATTTTTTTTCTTTCACCTGAAGTACGACATGGAAGGTAATGAAGTATATAGCCAAAACAGTCTTGTGGAAACCCCAACTCAATAATGGGCACTGAGGCATTCAAGGTAAAATATCAGACGTTTCCCATAATCAAAAATAAAACAATACATCATTAGAGAAAGATGGTACAGGAAACACATTGCTAAAGGTTTAACCCGATGACTATCGGTACTAATAAGTTCTCTATCATTTTTTCAATTCACAAATGCACACTTGCATTGGCCTACTAAGAAAGAAATCCATTAAAAGAATAAAAATAGTACAAATAATTGAATGTTATGCTACTATTTCATTAAAGAATACAATTTTTTTTTAGAGGGCGCTTATTTACAGTCTAAAACGTATTTTAGGAATTTTTTCATTAAATTTCTCTTTAAACTTTAAATGTTTTTCAAAAAATTTTTAAAGATATTTCCTTTCACTTCAGCACAGGTCCTGCCATTTATGATTGGTATCTAAACCTTTTTCTAGTCTGTTTTCTTTATAAAACTGCATCTGGGCGTGTTAAACCTCAGTTGTAAAACATTTAGCCAATCCTAGTCGAACATGTGAATATCAGTACCAATTATTCCAATTGCTGTATCTCCCACTTGACAAATCACAGGATGATAAGGACAGCACGTGATGAAACGTTGTTTTCTGGATTTTACAATATGAATGTGGGTGGTTTTTATTTTAGTAACTGCCATTTTATGTAGAGGTTGTATTTAGTACTGCCAATAGGGCTTTTCTATAAGCGTTAGAAAAGTTGCTTCCCGAAAAACTGCATGGGATGTACGTGACTTTTATTATTTTTATAT
>NW_013665618.1:1493795-1499542 GCF_000517525.1 Limulus polyphemus
AGTTTTATTGTTGGAATGACAAATAGCAAGACTTGCATTGGCTACTAAGAAAGTTAGTAGCCGGTAGTCAACAGGTTAAACAGTGGACACATGTGAGCCCTAAAAACTAAACAGAGGTTTCAGTAACGAAAACGATACAGATGAGAAGGACAACTGTTAAAAAAGGCATGGTTGAGGTCTGTAGAATCAGATAAAAGAAAGAAGCATGGCTGGGGAAGAGACAGAATACACTGACAACCATACAGAAAGATACTGGAACAATCCTCACACCTCAGTCAGAGCTGCAGAGTCCTAAATTGGTGACCAGAACAATGGAGAAATGGTGGTAAGGGGAGTCACAAAGATGTCGATAAGAGTACTCACAAAGTGGAAACAAAACCATTGAAATGTCATAGGGTAGAGAGATCATTCAATGGGAAGGATCTAGTGTAGGCAAGATATCTGATCAGCCATCAAGGTTCAAAGCTTATGCATGTTGACATGAAGTGATCACTCCTCTGGAGATGAAACCCTAGAAAACTCAAAGGTGTCAAGAACTGCACTTCACCTGGATAGAGAGGCATCTGTGAACATGTGTCAGTCTGAGCAAAGTGGAGGAAGAGGGATGCCTAGGGTTGTGTGAGACTGACTGAACCATAAAGACAGTGAAAGGTGAAAAGGTGGCAGGGGAGACACAAAATATAAAACAGTGTATTTCTGGACATACTCCAGTAACTGGCCAGGGTCCACTGAAGAGGACAGAAATGAGTGTGTGTCAAAGAGGAATATGGGACTCAAGAGAACCTCTTGTACACGAAAAGGAGACATGACAGCTTTGGTATAATCTGAAGTTCCATGTCTTGAACCCAGTAAGAAGGCTGAGTCCACCCTGCAAATGAACTGAAAAGACTCCTTTTAAATTACAATGACCTATGGTGATGTAACGTAGATTAATGTGTGATTGTCTGAGTGAAAAGCTGCACAATGGGTTATCTGCATTACTTCCACAGCAGTAAGGCAAACCCCTATACTTTAGTATTGTAAGTTAATAAATTGGTCAATGACAAATATCCTCAGAACCAAATTGAAAGTATATGGGACTGTAGTCAACCTGAAGGGAAGAGCCTAAAATTCAAAAATCTGATCATCATGGATGAATCAGAGGAAGTAATGGCAGTAGGACAAACTAGATTGTGAAGAAATGCATCCAAAACATCAATCACCTGTATGATTGCAACAGCCAACCCTACAAGAAGGGGGAGGGGAGGTTTGGAAAATATTAAGAGAACAAGGAGCAGGAGAGGGGCAAAACTACGAGGCTCCAGAGGGTAAGAGAACTGCAGAACCCCTTGGAAAGATCAAAACAGAAAACAAAAGTGAGAAGATTCTGCTGACAGCCTGTCTCCTCTTGAGTTCCCATTGGAGAAGGAACTCCTTCTAAAACAACAAAATGAAGGAAGGGTGCCACACAGAGGTCCTTAAGATAAAACTGAGATAGATGACTCTAGGAGACAGAGTATCCTGACAAAGAAAATCTCAAAAACAAAAAACACCAAATTAACTGGGGCACTGCTGAGATTTTAGAAAATCAAGACAAAGGTGGAGATCAAGTAGGTGTAACTTTTTCTCCAGTGAAGCTGTCATTGTCACAATGTAGTGCCTTTGAAAGAAAGTGAGGTGTGGACATATGATGATGAAGCTGAGCAAGAATTAAATGAGCAAATTGATAGAAAAACAGATAAAATGAATGAGGAGGATGAGAACCCCACACAGAAAAATAGATTCATGGGACAAAAATTCAAGGAAAGAAGAATTATGACAAAACACCATTGAATAAGATTCTGAAGGTCTGGGAGGATGAGGTAGTTGGGATTCAGTTCAAAGTCATGACGAAAAGGTATCAGCATGAACACAAATATTGGAGGTGGTTGGATGAGGGGGTGGTAGATACAATAGTTAGAAGGAGGTAATACAGCAAGATAGCTTGAAATTCAACAAAAAACAACTGAAGAAAGAGGTAAAATGTTATATATCTGTGAAAACAACTCGGCAAAGGATGAAGGGAAGAACTAAAACCAAAAGCAGATGGTAGGAACAGCAAGTTAAAATCTATCAACAGATGAGGCAGGCTCAGCTGAAGCAATGGAAGCAGAAGGTCAAGAATCTTGGTCTCAAGATCAGAATGAAACCAATCACCTGGTGCATAATGGTAAGAATATCATTGACTGTCAGAGTTCCCCCAGTAACTTCTGAAAACTGTAACAGACAAATCCTGTTTTAGAATGGCAGGATTTCAGAGGTGTCAGAAACATGGATAGATATATTCATAGCTGAGCCAATCAAAAAAACCATTTAATTTTTTTTTTTAAGAAGGTCTGGTATGTGCGTTGTACATAGTTCTTGGCCACTACTGTAATAGCAAAATTAGAGATTAAGTAGAAAAACACGAGCACTGGGTTAATAATGATAGGGTCAAAGGAACCACATCATGGACTCTGGAACATGTCTCTCAAAATTTTACAATTTGATTAAAAGAAGAAATCAAACTGATATACGACAATAGTTTCACTCATAAGTTCTAACTGAAATGTTTAGAATTTAATATCTTTCTTTCTCAAAATCACAAAAAGAAAGGTAAGAAAAATTACACAACAAATAATAACACAAAGTTTAAGATAATAAATTCAAAAATGTTTTAATTCTTAAAAAAAAAAAAGACTGAAGCAAAGCAATGCTGAGAAAAGAATGACTCTTTGTTACGGGTTTACTGTGTATGGAGAATGCATTGCCTCCCTTTTGATGGAAGGATATAATCTAATACTGATTATGTAATTGACTGGTGCAGTACATGACACTTTAGACATTTATGGGAAATATTGGAATTGATTTGAATAATGGAGTCCAGTCAAACTGAATCCTCGTTACTAGTGGAGTGCCTCAGGGGTCATTGCTTTGGCTTTTCCTTATTTATATCAATGATATTGATAGAGGCATAATAAGTAAATTAAGAAACACTAGTCACCTCTCCACAGAACTGAAAGCTATTACTTCACACTACTCCTGAATTTATTTTCTTTTTTTGCACATGCACCAATCCTTGAATAAGACTTCCACCCTTGCATTGAGTCAGAAATATTACTTATATTTTATTTTATAAAAACTGAGAAGAGGAAAGCATTTAAACTCACAGGCATCTCATAGTCTTCAACAAACACCTTGCCATCATGATCTTTTAAGGGCCCAAACCCTATTTTATCATTCTTAGAAATATCATTTCTGTAAACTTTAATATTGTCAGTCAGTTGTTTCTCATAAACTTACGACATTTATTCATGATTTACTCCTTTACGTCTTTAGTAAAAGAATTAGGTTTTGATCTTCTTCATTATAATTTTTTGTGAAAATACCTATCTTGAATTAGTCAATAATTATTTGAAAAAAAAAATTTCCTCCAAGGTAATTTACATATTCACAAAAAGTAGTGCATCTCTGAGGGTAGGTAGAAAGATGGGATCATATAAATTGATTTTAAAACCCTAAAAATACAGATTTTTATTTTACTAAATTTAGATATACATTATAGATCTACAATAAATCTATACTTTTATAGTGAAAATTCTTATAATGCAAATTGTTAGGATTTATTACAGTACCATGAACAAATGAAAAACAAAACACAAAGAGATTTTTAAATCTAAATTATTATTTAAAAAGATAGCAACTGAGAGCTCATTGATTGTTCTATTCATGTTCATATGTTTAAAATGATGCCTGGCAATAAACCAGAAAAACCTGTAGTTCCACAAAAAAATTATAGTATTTTAAAAAATAAAATTTTGACATTTAACAAAATGCTCTCTAAACCAAAAAAAAGTAAATATATTTTACTTTACACTTCAGTAATTTGTGATTCTTAAATCATGTTATCATATTCATTCAAAATGAAATACCAAAAGTTAAAGGATAAATTTAACAAAAAATTTACACTAAAGGTGGATTAACTATTCCCTGATTAAGTCTAAAGCTGAAACTATGCATATGAGACCTGCAAGTGTAACAGTTTGAGTAACGAAGTTTTACTTTAATAATCAAAAATTTGCTTACCAAGTTTTAAAGTCCAGGATGTTGTGGACAAGAGATATAGTTTAGTGAGAGAGGATTCTTTTTTTTTTTAATTGAAGTACATGACTTTGGTAATGGCAAAACTGAGGAGTTGGTAAGCAGGTACACGAAGCTACTTAGAAGCTCTAAGGGTAGAAATTACCAGGTGGAGCTTTTACTTCTGGTTTTCTCTTCATGCTGGGTGTGAGCAAGAAATTATGAGTAGGATACAAAGACTAATCAAACAATTAATTGGAATATGTCTAGATAAACAGGTAAAGTGGCTAGATCAGTGGAAAAGGTTCAAGTATAGGAGAAAACTACTTACCCACGGTGGGCTGAACTTAAGCATATTGAGAAAGTGTTTGGAAAAGCACTTTAACAGGGTCTATATAAACTAATTTTATATAGAAATGATCATGATATGTATTTTAGAATAAATTAGGTGAACAGATAAAAGAGTTCTAATGTTACTTTATACTTAAATCAGAAGTCTTGGCAATAAGTTACAAGAATCTTAAGCTTTGTTGCAGTTAACATGTTCAATGTCAGTTATTTTGGCTGGACAACAAATATGAAGATGCTTAGATTAGATTTTTATTTCTTTAATAAGAAATGATGAGGATTGTTTTGTTTATCAAAAAATAAGTTCAATGCTCATGACCGAAGTGATATTAAAAAGGTTGTGAAAATCAATGAATGTAAAGGAGTTGGTTATACAACCAACAGAAACAGGCTTTTATGAAGAGGATGAAACTTTAGTCAAATTAACTACACAACTTTGTCTCCTTCATAATGCTGAAGAATTTTTGTGAAAGACTATATTCTCACTTATCATGTTGAAAATTCTTCTAGAGAAGATTCTAATTTAAGACACTGTGTTTAATATTAAGGTTATGATTACACATACTGTAGTGGAACAACTCTTTAAGTGCAATTGCAAAATTTGTTACCTCTGATGTATATTTTGCAATTATTTGCCGAGTTAAATAAGTCATCTATTCGATTAAAAAAAAGCAGTGTTTGAAATTTACGAAAGTATAGATTCAAAAACTGCAAATAACTATCATAGAAAAAAACAGTATTATAAATCTTGATGGGAAACAATTATAGTTATGCTTGGGTAATTCTTAATAGTTAACCCCAAGTATATTGGCTTGATCCATTAGACCTAGCCCAAACTCAAGAATTAATTATTACTATAATTCCAAATTTACTCCATGTATTTTTACAAAATTTGACAAACTTTTAGCAAATGTTAAAATTATGGTGCACAGAAATCAGGTGCATGAGAAATGAATCTCATGGTAGGAATAAAAATACTTATTTTCATTTTAAAGTTTTCATATCTTATTTGCTTAACTTCTGGAACCTCCTAAATGAATATCAAGTTTTTCAGTAACATTGTATATTTTATCTGTAGATTTCTTTACTCATACAACATATTGATTCCAGGGCATTTAGAGACATGATCTTAGTATAATAAAAAGAATGGTTGAAAAACATGAAATAAATTGCATAACACACTTCTTTTCTTGAGGTTAAGTAGTTAGCACACAGGATCACCTACAAAAGTTGTAATATTTTCAAAACGAAACCCAAAACTCAAGCATTTTTGAATAGTTGACTATTCTTCTTCAGGAGAAAAAAGAAGAATAGTCAACTAT
>NW_013665618.1:1500393-1502242 GCF_000517525.1 Limulus polyphemus
TTCAATTATAATTATGTTTCAATGCTAAATTTATCAACACACACTTATAATAGTTATAAAAAAAGGTTTTGAGATATGCAGTTTGTAGCTGAGTAGAAAATAACATATGTTCAATAGACATACTTATAATTATCTAATCTAATAAAACTGGCCTATAAACTTAACTGTAACTTAGTGTACAGTATTTTGTCAAATAGTAACATTTTGATTATCGTATATTACAAATGTGTGTGTGTTTTGTTACTATTTACTAACTGATATACAATGACAATAAAGTAGTTTAATTAAATTTTGAATGTTACTCAATAAAGTCATGATGTGTATTTTGATCCCACCAGTGCCCACAGGATTATTTTAAATAATTGAAAAAGAATACATTATTTCCACATATTTCTATTTCAACCAAGGATTTATTAAATAGTAGAACAGGAATTATAATTTTCTATATTGAAAATATATTTGTGATAGGTACTTATCTCTACTCATATACATAGCTATTCTCATTCATTGCTGCCCTCTATATGCAAAAAAAATCAAATTTTATGATGCCACAAGCCTTTTATTTCCCCTCAATTGGAATTGACTGATTCCAATGCATCTCTCATGCAAATCATGCAACAACCCTCCACCAAAAAGAGTATGACATACTCTCTTAACGCACGTGACTATCTCTATTTAATTATACCGAACTATCACTTCAAGTTTTGGCAGAAGATAGAGGCATCAGTTTTCAGTGGGGAAGAAGAGTGGAAATTGTGAGAGGGCGAAAGTATCTATTGGAAATACATTTTCAGTACAGAAAAATTATAAATTCCAATACAGTACATTACATTTTCTCACATAAATAGCTAGAATTCCCCATTGAATAGGTGGAAGGACTGGTGCAAGGGAAAGAAAGCATCCAAAGGACACTCCCCAAGATGAGATAGTCAGATTCTCTAAGATATGATGTGGGATACTGCACCACTTCTGAAACAGGTATACTCTTCTCCCATTGAAGAAAAATGTTGCACATATGGGTGGAAAAACAGAGGAGTAGATCCAAGTGGGAGACATCTAAAGTGAGATAGTGATCCAAACCATACAATATTTATGAAACTATATTCCAGAAAATATAAAAGTGGGTAAAATTAAAAGGTTAGGGCATGACAGACCGTACATGGCAAATCAACTACAATCCAAACTCCGGCCACTGGGTACTAACATTCAAGTAGAGGTAGGAAAGATGATCATATGACTGGCAAGTTTACTATGATCCAAAACCCAGCCACCTGGTGGGGGTAGGAAAGAGAATCATACCATCTTCCCCACAAGTTCATGAGACTGGTGGGAACCTAGAACCCTCTGACCCATGAATGGGGCATGTTATTATAAGAAACTGATAGATCCAGGAGCCCAACATCCGGTATCGAAAATATATCTGCGTAATATAAACCATCTCCCTCAAAATTAAAACTGACTGGAACTGCCCCAAGTGCAGTAACATCCTCATGATAATAATCATCGAGGGATAGCTGAAGAGGAAGAAAAATAACTAAGAACTTATTTCAAAATAGCAATAATCTATATACATATATAATGTAGAATAATTGAAATGTGACAGTATTTTACAAAACACAAGTTGACTAAAACACAGCCAAGACAAGTTACTTTGTACAGACCAAAGGTCACCTTTATGTTATTTGATACCGTAACAGGAGTGCACGTGAGACGCGTTGTTGTAACTTCTGTATTATTAGGGTGAAAGGCCAATTTAATAAAAAATAATAAATATATATAAATGTATAATGTTATGAGATTTAAGCTATTTCATTCAAACATTTATGTTTTTGTGTTATAATTTGTGTTC
>NW_013665618.1:1502621-1512613 GCF_000517525.1 Limulus polyphemus
AGGTTGGTCCCAGGGACCGAGCCCAGGTTGAAAGAGTTAACGATAGAATTGATTCACAAGTTTAATATAATTTTCTCCTAAGTAGCTCTAAGTTCTTAATATTATACATCTATTTATAATTAAATTTTATTGTTTTATTGCCCTTTGAACCATGTTGACCTACTATCAGCACAATTATAAGTTGTAAATCACTCGAGATACGTGCAGCTCACATTACACTATCAAATTACATTATCCACGAGCTGCTCACGTGCATGCCTCATGAACCATTTTAATTATATTATTATTACTTATTTAACCTAATCTAGTCTTAAACTTAAGAAGATTGCTATTTTTAACTTGAGTTACTTTTATAATTATAAATAAAGAATAAGTAAGAAAAACAAGAAATAAAGTACTTACCCAATTTTCTTTTTCTTGCCCTCGATTGTCGAGGAGAGTTAAGCCTGGTTTTGTATAGTAATTATGGTTTGTTTGAGCAATAACGATTGTATAGAGAGTATTTTACATTTAATTTCGTACATTTTCAAGGGGTGATGGATAAAATAGGGATGATGACATGCTAAGACAAAATGCATCTCACTAGTGGAAATTCAGGATTTTTTTATATATTTCCTTGTAGAATTAAGAACTTAAAACTTGTATAATATTAAAATATGGATTATTAGCTAAGGTTCTATACTATTCAAATTGGTATAACAAACAATAAGTAGTTTGATAACATTTTGAATCTAAGACACTAAAATCTTGTGTCATGCACAGTACAGGATACTCAGGGTGACAGGGTCAACCAGCCCACTTGAGCTGCCTCCAAGAGCAACTGATGAGTGTAACAAGCAAACTCCTGTTTGGAACGTGCTAACAGTAGCCACTCATCCATACAATGATGAAAGCACAACCCTAAAGCATGTAAATGACAAATGAATGCTCTAACCACCCAACATAAAAGAACATAAACAGCCAAAGCAAGCCTAAAAGGCAGAGCGAGAAACTGATAAACCACCCCATGGTGGACAAACCGAAGATAGGGTCGTGACTGATGAGATATCAGGATATGCATATATAAGCATTCGCGACATCCATCCGGGTCATCTATAAACCTGGAGAAAAAGCCCACTTGAGGGTGAGAAATGACTCCATGGTAAAATAGGGCAGATTGAAAAACTGACTGAGGCAGGACAAATATATTACATGCTGCCAGTCTCCAGTTTTCTTGGGGACAGCAAACAGCCTGGAATAAAAGATGATGAATATGTTTGATGGCCTGTTGAGACAGAAGGTCTTGTACCACCTCTGACAGGTGGTAAGATCCCGAAGCATGTGGAAGGAAACAGGTAACTGAGACAAAAGAGGGGGGGGGGGTATTGCAGGATAATTTCTCTGATAAAACCCAAAGAACCCATGGATCTGTGGTGAAAGATCACCAATGGGGAACCAATTCGTACCGAACCAGAACCCACTGGGTAGTCACTGTTGGTGACGTGCTAATCAACGTTGAATAAAACTATGAGATGAGAAACCCCTGGAAGGAGGAACAGGTAAGGGCACAGAAGGACTAGGATGGGAAACAGGAATAGGGGGCTTGCCTTGGCTCCGATTGCAACAAACATACTACCAAAGAGGAAAGGGTAGACTATTGACACACAGACTCTGCACATGATTGCAGAGTCTCAGGTACATGATTGAAAACATACCACCAAAGAAAAGGGGCCATACATAAATCCCTAAGATAAAGAGGCAGCAAATGAACCTGGGACAAGGCCACATCTCAACAAAGAAGATCCCAACAACAGAGAAACCATGTGTGTAAAGTGAGAGCTGAAGACGACAAACAAGCCAACATGGAGGTAATAAAGGAGAGGCTAAAGGTCTTGGTGGATTGCCTCAGAAAGAAAATGAATAGTAGATGAATACTGTAGAAAGAAAGTAAGGCACCCTCAACTAATTGTGAAGCAAATTGCTCAGCATGGACCCTAATATCCAGGGAGGGGTGGGAAAACTGAATATGGATAGGAGGAACTATCGTGCAACAAATCATAGGAAATCGGGGAAATGGATAAAACATCACATACCTGAGAAATCATGTCTAAAGATGCCAATTAGGCCTAGCTGATTCTGCAGGTGGGGCAGAGGAAGACACGACAAAATCTGGTGATGGAAAAAGGCTATCAAAATCTTCATCAGCCTGAACAGGTTTGGCTTGCAACAAAGAAGGATGGGGATCATAGGAAATTGGGGAAATGGATAAAACATCACATACCTGAGAAATCATGTCTAAAGATGCCATATTAGGCCTAGCTGATTCTGCAGGTGGGGCAGAGGAAGACATGACAAAATCTGGTGATGGAAAAAGGCTATCAAAATCTTCATCATTATCCCAAATCTTAAAAGTATTCTTGGTTATTAGTGGTGAGTAAAGGACTATATATCAAATCCAAATAAACTGCTTACATTCCACCACGAAAGAGGCCAGGCCTACTTTGTTTGCTTTGCACTTTGAGCAGCACTGATGAACTGTGAATTCAGGAAAACAATTAAACTGCAGTGGAAGCAGTTAATCAAAGAAAAGGCTAGGCTTCCACATCTTTTCTTCACAAATGTTGATACTGTTGAGAGGAACATATTCAACAATAACAGTACATCCAAGCATCTTTTTCTTTCTCTTTTTAAGAATAATCTGGACAATCTTTGTGATCAGTTCAGAACACAGAAAATGTTTCAATGTTTAAAATTTTTAAATGATGCTCTGGAACCATATACATTTTGGAAAGATTTATCTATTAAATAATTTGAGCTTGTTAGTGCGGAGAAAGGAAAGTATTTAGCACATTATTAATAAAAACATTATGCTTTCAGCTGATTGTTTAGTTGTTGTGAAAAGAACTAATAATATTTAGGGATCTACTTGTACAAGTTTTAGCTTAACCAAGAAAAATTATTATAACTTGTTATAAAATTCTGAAGAGGCCTCATTAAGAGTTCTGGATGCAGTTAAAACTAAAAAATAAGTGCACTACCAGCTGGTATTTCTAAAAATTAAATGCCTAAAAACAAGTGAAAGCTATATGTATAAATGAACAAACTGCTCCCACAGAACAGCATTAACAGTTTTGAATAATGAATGAGAGAAGTATCTTTAACTATTCACAGGTATTAAAGACAAATGCATTTTACATAAATATAACACCTTCTGCATTAGTTTTTAAAAATGTAAGAAAATATATAACTTACTATGATTATCAGAAGAGGATACATATGTCAGTCCAATCAAGCAAATGTTCTCAACAGCATGAAGAACGGAAGTCAAAATACCAAGTCTTTGCCAAAGTTTTTCTTTGTGTAAACCTTCTTTGTAGAATGAGCAATACATAGCAACAATAAGAAACCTCGGAGTAGCATGAAGGCCAATTCCAACTTGCCAAACATACATCTGAGGTTTAAAGCCACCTATCGCAGAACTTATTGATGGCAGATAGTTTGGCACCTAAAAGAAAAATAATTATTATTTTATAAAACAATACTGAACTCAATACTCTTTAAAAAACACAAAAAAATTGTCTATAGCTCACTGTTAGAGAGCTGTCAGTATACTGTCAATAGCTTTACACACAAGAAGATATTTGGCAAGTTTAATAAGACTGAAAGATTTTCACAAGATTACAAACATATTTTTTCAAAATATATATAATGAAGGAAATTATTACCTATTTAGAAAAGAACAAAAGGAGAAATGTAAAGTTGATAATTATACAATTTTATCCAAATTTTGTAAAAACAATTGATGTACATGATTTGTACTTTAATTCTTCCTGTTATATGTACATTGTATAAGATCATATAAAAAGACAAGACGACAGAAGATCTTTTGGCCCATTGAAGTAATTTCTAAATTAAAATACTGTTTAAATCAAGTCCTTCATATCTATCCAACAATATTTTAAAATAATTTAAACTAATTTCACATACCACATTTTTAAGAAACCATTCCACAAGTTTATAATTCTTACTGAAAACAAATGATGTTGAATAGCATGTTTCCATCTAGGCTTCCAAGAGTTTAGCCTGGATCTAGCTCTCTCAAACTTTTGTGTTCCATAATTTTAATAACCAAATTTTTTTAATATTTCTCAGTTTCCATGTCAAATTTCCAATGCTCATCTATCTTTAAAACTTAATCTATTCTCTGTATACAGTTTCTTAACATTTTAATTGTCCAAACATTTCTTTTCACAAATTATAAGGCATTAATTACAATTAATACATCTTGGCTAGCATATTTCCTGTTATATTTGATTCTAAAAATTCAGTCAAAACTATTTTAATATGTTAAAAGTGTAATATTAAATTTAGCATAATGAAACCATAATATATAAAGTTAAATAGTTATTTAAAATCAATGACTGTAATAATTTTATTTGGTTTTAAAAATTAAAATTATATTTGATATGAATTTTGTGTACTACTAGTACTTTTCACTCCAAATCAGCAGCAAATTAGTTATTTTCTAAATATTTAAAGTACTTGCTGAGGTAGAATACAAATAAGAACTTCATAAATATGTTCCCCTAAAAATTGTGAAAACATTGTCATGACTTTTGCGAGTCTTTTATTTAAACATACCATTTACACTTTTTTGTTTTTTAACAATTTAAATAAAAGTATAAAGTATTAGTCAAAATGCACTTTGAAACCATTGAAGATCTTTTCCTGTTAGATCACTAGTGATTTTAACTTCAGTGTAAGTTAATGTTGAAATAACTAGTTAAATACACAATATATATAAAGAAAAAGTAGCATATTGTACCATACACATACTGGATATGCAAAATAATTGTAGTTTCCTATAAGACTACGTTTCCATTAAAGTTTTCTTATGCACTATGATAGTACTCTATATGTATTAAAAGTTATTTGGATTCTTGAAAATTTACTTTAAGTTACATCATACTTGCTATAAACAAGATTTTCAATGGACACATTAGCAGTATATATAGTATGCAACTACTGAAATGTATACTTAGTCATTAACACCCACATGGCAATGTGTAGCAGTTGATGACTTGAAGTTATAAAGAAGTGACCACAAAATACAGAACAGGAAAGAAAACAATGGTAAGCTGACAGTAATCACAGCAAGTTTTCTGAATGCAAAAACAAGGGAACCCATCTTCTGATAGAAGGCACAAAATCACAAATATAAATTCACATTTGCATAAAGTATGAGCCTTATGCTACTGCTGCTTTTATTTCATCTTTTCCAAAAGGCCTGAAAAATTCATACAGGATAAAATATTGAGTTTTCACAACTACAGTATTGTTATTGAATTTTTCCAAAATTTGAAAAAATATCACAGAAATACTCAGCTTAATTCTACACACAGTTTTTCTTTAATTAATTATCTTAATACATTTCTGCACAAGTACATCACAACTCTAATGCAAAACTATGAGTTAAAGAAGTTTTCTAAATTTACACATAAAATATGTCTTTGCTGTTTGAAATGAATAAGCAAAATACACACTTTAATAATTATTTTATAGATATTGTACACTAAAGTGAAAGTTATTAAAATATAAAATAAATATGTTGTGCCTAAAAGCAAAAATATCTGACAAGAAGAAAGCTTAGTGATTTCCATGGATAACTTGGAAATTTATCTTGCAAGTAGGAATTCAAAAACAGTCAACCTAATAAACTTGAGTCTTTTTAATGATATGTTTTGTAAAACTTTGATTCCATGTATCAAGTTAGGTTGTGGTATTAACTAATTAGCTTTCATCACACAGTTGTTGTAAAATAATTTTTAAGTTGCACAACGATGTTCCCCAAGATACTGTCATTGGACTAATTCATTTTGTTACGTAAATGATATGGATATCTATATTTATTGCATCATTTTGAAATTTGTTAATAATAATGAAAATTGCACAGCAGATGCTGTGAATAATACTTCTTTAATGAATCTTGATGAGTAGTCTGATACTTAGAAAATGAGTTTTAATACATTGAGGAACATAAGTAATTTACTTGCAAAACAAAAGCTGAAAAGATTATAATGTGGATGGTAAATATACTGGTGTGGCTGAAGAAAAAAAAAGGTTTTAGGTATGAATATCATTAAAATTTAAAGCCATCAAGCTACATATCTTTGTGAAAAAAAAAGCATTATACTGGGGTTTGGTTTTATTTAGATATTCTGATTCTTGAAAAGTACAAAATAATATAATAGCATAGTCTATAACAAAACACAATACACCTCAGTATCAAATGAACACCATTTTAAAGAATAAGCTTTAAAATTAATTTTAGAAAACAAAAGTTATAAAATCACCAATTAAAAAACCTGAATAAAAAACATCAGAAGTTTTATAGTTTTTAGTTGGTTTCATTCATTTTAAAGATACCAGCTTAAAGTTAATAGTATAATAAAATTAATATAATAATACTGTGCACAAAAAAAGCAAGTTGTCTTAAAATTTCTTCAATTGAATGATGTAACTTATGCAAGAAGATTTTAGTGTTATTATTATTTTACTACTATGCATTTTTTCATTTGGTTTCAAATATTAAATTGAATCTAAATCTTGGAATAACAGGAAGTACTGAGTCTGTGCACTGTGTGACAAGTTTTAACTGTATAATATAGCCTTGTATAATTTGTTTAATATTCCACAAGTGTGTTTACTATAATATTTGCTAGCTACCCACCAAAATGCAAATACTGAAATACATATTTGTACAGTATTAAGGTATTAGGCAAAGCTTATCTAATACATACTTCATTGTATCTAATTTTTAACAATAAATGAGTATAACTTTTAACTGTTTGTTAATTTGATAATCTGTTTTACTTTTAAAAGGATTATTAAATTATTAAAAGTAAAATAGACAGTGATATTACTGGGATTTTGATTTAAAATGAAATTAATTAAATTCCAATAGTATAGAGAATACCTATCGCATTATCAAACAATAGGCTTAATACTAATACTAGTAATATTATTACTACTAATAATACTAACTACTAAATTACTTTACTAGTGATAATGATAGCAGTAATACTTAGATTAAAGTTATACTTTATAATTATAGTTAACAGTAACATGAGATAGTTAGGTCAAATAAAAATTGTACCGAGACCCGTTTCAGTTGTTGGGGCAGCTTACAAATACAGGTCAGTGGAGTGACCTAACGCGAGATTTACTAATAATTTAGATCTACTTTGATACAGATATAATTAATAACTGATAAAAGAAGATCTAACAATGTTCATTCTGACTTCACAGTTAGAACTAACCTCTCGACATGACCAAGACGCAGTACTAAGTCTAAACTTTTTGGACCTTACTCGTTACTGTTGGCTCTATACATTCCAAATACGACAATATATTTTCATTTTTACAAATAAAAAGGAGAAGCCAGTGGTGAATTGGGTCTCCTTTGCGGACACTCCATTGGTGACCTAATAATTTGTGAGAAGCATATCAAATTGCACTGCATATTGTACTTACATATTATCAGACTATGAGTGAGGAATCCATAACTTGCAAAGAAGAAATAAAACTCTTGTCAGAATAATCTTGCGTTAATGTTAAAGACAGCCTTTTAACTCTTAATTCTATAAACACTTATGATATTAGCATGTTCAGTGGTATACAAAACCCATGTGTAAAAATATAGTTCTTCACAGAGGTGTGATGTGCATAAAAATTAAAATACATGCATTCTTTATGTATTAGTATGTTCCCGTTCTATATGTACCTAATACATACATGAAATAATAGATGTAAGTGTCCAATACAATGTTTATATGCATTAACAGTATCTGAAAATATGAATTCAATACACCAGCAGCCGTTTGAGTTCATTAGATGATTTTGAAAGCATTTCTATGATTTGACTGGTATCTCAGCTAGATGCTGAACATGAGAGCTTCGATATGCTCAGCTGTCAATAGGCTCACCAGTCTTGTTTTTTGTCATGTTTAGCTTCAAGAAACATCTCTCTCAGTGAATTTGAGTAGTGGAAAGTATCAGAAGAAAGTGATTCACTTTATGTAAGTTGTCATATGCTTTTGGATGTAGCATGTAGTTCTCAAGAAACTGTAAAGCACATGTTAAACACCATTTGCACCACTGAAAAAGTGTTGACAGAGTAACGTTCTCATGTTCTACTCTGTGGTCAGTCTCAGATTCATCAGCAGTGTCATCTCCCTCATCCAACACCTCTTCCAAGGCAATTTACTGGTCTCATAAGCTTTGATTTAGCTTTGAATACACACTTGCAAAATGTCCCAGTTCAGATTTTACTACTGTATGATCTAGGTGCTGTAGGAGCTGACCTATCTTATTCAGTGATCCGACAGGCAAGCTCTTTTTCTTTATGTCAGCAAAAGTCTTTGGGCTAAAACACTGAATGTGAGCATACAGCTGGCCATGTTTTGCAGATCGTCTGCTTATATATTACGTGGTCAGAAAGTTTCAGCGTCAGTAAACAAGTGACGACCAGACTTTTGAATATTTATGCCCTATTGTTCATAATAAAATGTTATGAATCGTCCAAGGAAAACATAATTTGAGTAATACAGAATTAGTAGAAAGACATTATTACATATCATTAAAGTGCCAAGCGATAATAAAGAGTAACTAGTGTTGCTGACGAAATCAACAGCTGATGATTTAAACAAGCATTCACTACTAAAATGTTTACAGACAAATGGCTTCAAGCACTCATCCAAGAAAACAAAAAACCAATAGCTGATTACATTTCTTACTTTTTTTTTGCTCATTAATTGAATCTAGTGGGACACTCTATGCTGATTGCGTAACTGCTGCAACTGCATTTTCGATTTTGTTGAGAATGTGTATACATTCTTCAGTGCACCCACTTCTCAGTGGGCAATATTGCTGAATGAGCTTGGAATTGACTTACCTGTTGTGAAACGTTTCAGTGGCATACGTTGGTCAGCACACTCTTGTGCCACAATAACTTTGAATCGAGGTTATGAGAAAATTCAGTTGGCTCTGCAGAAGATAGCATATGATTTCGAGGAGAAGGCCATTGCACGTTGGGAAGCTTCAGGACTAGTGAGTAAAATGAAACGTTATTGAAATGACATCTTAGTGGAATTTTGGTCAGTAATCCTAGAACGATACCATCTAACTAGCATCAAACTTCAAAGTGCAGACCTAGACCTGGATGAAGTGGTCAAACTATTGCTTTCTCTAAAGGAATGTGTTGCTTTTTACAGAGAAACCTTCGACAACTTTGAACGAAAGGGAATTGCGAAGTCAAGAAATACTGAACACAAATAAGGTGACTGAAAGGGCAAGAGCAGTGTGAAAGTCTTGCATAGTTATGGCCCTGCTGAAGAAACAATATTTTCTGCACGTGAACGATTAAGAATTGAAGTGTTTCTATCAATTCTTGACCAGCTTTCTGTTGCTTTGACCAAACTGTTCAGTGTGTCAGAAACTCTGTTTCTTGTCCAAAATTATGACTATGGATATTACTGAACTTCGAACTGCGGCAGATAATCTTGTTGAAGTATACCCTTGCGACTTGGAACCAGTATTTTCTGAAGAAATTGTTCACTACAGAGAATATTTCCAGGCAGAAGCAGGTAACATTGCTTCTGACAATAACTGTAACATGGAATTTTTCATGCATCGCATGTTAATGCAAGATGGGCTGCAAGAAGCTTTCCGTAATGTGAATATTTATCTCCACATGTATTATGCTTGATGATAAGCAATTGCGTTGAAGTGTATAAAAAGTACCTTCGTTCCACAATTTGCGTGGAAAAACTGAATTACCTTTCAGTGATGAACATTGAGTTCGAGATTTTACGGAACCTGAACTTGATTGACGAATTTGCAGCACGGAAATGTCGCAAAGCATTTAGTTGCACTGAACATGCATACTTACTGCTCATATTTTCTGTGAAATATATCACATATATATATATATGTGTGTGTGTGTGTGTGTCTTG
>NW_013665618.1:1513483-1525175 GCF_000517525.1 Limulus polyphemus
TTAAAGACGGCTAGCGCAGCCCTCGTGTAGCTTTGAGCGAAATTCATAACAAACCAAACTTTATTCACAGCATCTTTTGACTTCTTGTATACAATATGGGACCCGCAGAAGCTTCAGCCTAAGGCCCATAAGCCCCTAAATCCGCCACTGATGAACACGTCCTTTAGTTTCAAGAGTTTCTTCATGTTAAGTTGCTTGTGTAACTCGTTGATTATTTTAAAATGTTCAATGTGGGAAGTAATTTTATAGTTCTCTATCAAATAAATGAATAGATGTGATAGCAACCTTGTATTTGTAAAAAAAAAATCAAATATGTAACATTATCATGTAGGAATAATTTATACATCATTTTGATAAAAGTAACCCAGCTTATTGTACTAAGCAAATTTATCTGAATTTCATCAGCAAATTTTGCCGATGTTGGGCAAATACGCCGTCACCACATACGTACAATATACCATGACAGTATCATTATCAACTAAACCTGTACTGACCAGCTAGAGTGATTATCAGATCCTCGTGTTACTTGGCATAAACTCTGAGGTGTTTTAGAACTACTGATCAAATTTACGGGCACCACAGATACTAATTTATTTTACAAGTGTCTAAACGACATTTATTATGAAATTATATTAATTGTTTAAAATATATATTATTGTAAATAATATATGAACAGATATAAGAAATACTGATATTTAAAAAAATAAATTATACAGATAAGAGGCTTTATTTTGCGCTTATTGATTTCCTCTCGAAATAGTTTCGAAATTTCGATTATTATAACCGGTCAACTGCAGACCCTATAATAAATATTCAGTTTGTTATATGAGGGTTCTTTAAGCATTCTACCGGACAACTTGTATGTGAAATGATTATTTATAGGTAAAGTATTTATAGTGTAATAATCTTGCAGCTGAAATACAAAACTACAAAAATACTAAACTTATTGTTGGCGAGATTCAACAAATATCGGCATATTTTTGCAGGTTTAAGTTAGCAACAAAGTTACCAGGCTCAAGAAGTCTATAAATCCTAATATAATAGGTGTAAATTGACTTTATAACAGTGTATTATTATGTCATTATACAACTTGAAGATCTATAAATTTCCCACAATACTGATTCTTGAAACAATTGTATCTTACAATTTTAATATTCGTGGGAAAACATCCTTTGTCAGGTAGGCCTATAATAAATATGAATATCAGCAAAACTAAACTACCATTATTACTTCATTATTAAAAAATAATAATGTGATCAAATTTATATTTATATAAACAAAACTAAAGACTACTACCTCATAGCTTTCTTTACGTTTTGTATAAAAAAGTTTGAAAAAAAATCATGAAATGACTGCATAATACGAGCAGGTCCTTAGTCTATTGTTTGAAACTGACAACAGTCTGTAAACTTCATACGTTAATACAATAAATAACGTCAGAAAAGAGGAGACATGTCGGTGGATGTAAAAATCGCAAATCTTCTGAACAGGAAAAGCTTCGGGAGTCTGCAACGGTCACTAGAAATATTAAATCAGCATTTGCCGTTAAAATTGCCCTATTGAATAAAAGAGTACACTGAAAGTAAAATATTGTTACGTCTCTGTTCGTTTGTTAATTTTCCGTAAAAATTCTTTCCGAAGAAACTTTAGCAATACAAGTCCTTTCTTAAATAAAACTAGTTTATTCTTTCTCAATACAACTTTGCAACACACTTAATTTCCACAGTCACATTAATAACTTAACAAACGCTATAATTACCAACGATCGATTCACGACTACCGCGCTTGACTCAATTGTCCGCCTCTATTTCTGTCTGCCTGCAATTCAATTCCATTGTTGCCGTCACTTCTTGGCGGTCTTATATACAAGAATACCGCACATCTAGTAAACACTCGAGCATTCACGAACCTTCGAGAATATCATAACGTGTTACTAGCGTCACGTGACTTACGCTGTCGTAACAATACTATGCTAAAAATAGTTTACCACTAACAACATTTAGACCTAATATACAGCCAGTATTATACCCCTTTCTTGCAGTTAAATATAAAACACGTTCATGCCCTCATGAGGGAAGTGTTTTAAAAGGCTAAACGCATGCATTCCGTAAACCATTAGTCTATTTTTAGAATTTTACTTGTGCAATAGATGGTGATTCCCAGTAACTTTCTACGTATAGGCCTAGATACTTGTGTAGATCTGTTTATGTATGACTGAACATGACTGCGAGCTGCATAGGTGTACAAGTTACAACACCATACTTCTCTCCTAATACTTGAGGGGGCATCTTAGCTCGAATTCTAGGGGAACCCACCGGATTTTGACTGAGTGCTCGGCGGGCCAGTCCACTACTGGAGATACCAACAGTTTAGGTGCCAGTTTCTATTTTATATATAAGTATGTTGTATAAGCAGTGGATAACATTATTTCAAAACAAAAAACTGGGAGAGGGAGATGCATCTCAGTTAGTTTGTCCTCCAGGGGGCGTTCACTGTACCCATATGGATAAGTTCGTTTTTTGTTAAGCACAAAGTTACACAATGGTCTATCTTTGGTCTGCTCACCACGGGTATCAAATTCCGAGTTTTAGCGTTAAAAGCCCTCAGACGTACCGCTGAGCCGCTGGAGAGCACGGAAAAAACCCTAAACACACAGTATCAGAATAAGCAGATACAAGTTTGGTTCCATTTTCTCTTTTAAATATGTTTTAAAAGTAGCCTAGAACGTCATTTTGAAGAATAAAAGGTCACCATAAAACATTAAACAAGTAGTTATAGTTTTGATCCCACATTCTCTTTTAACCATGATGTTAAGACAACCGAGATCATTATTGCACAAATAAAAATGTATCCGTCTACTAATTCTAAGAACACAAGTGTGGATTCAAATATTAAGTTCTTGGATGATTTAGTTTATGCTACGTGTATTTTTCAACCTCACTCCACCCCCATACCCCCAGCGGTATGTCTGCGAACTTACAACGTTAGAAACCAGGTTTCAATACCTGGGGTGGGCAGAGCAAAGAGAGCTCACTGTGTAACTTTGTGCGTAACTTCAAAACAAACAAACAATTTTTAAACTCAAATTATGCGTTATATATATATCAAAAGATTGCAGAAATTAAAGAACAGGTGATCTGTAGTTAAATGTCTTCCAATAGTGACTCGAAAAGCTATTTTTTCATCACATCTAACAAACTATAAAAATGACCAATAACAAATAATAGCCCCCAGTAGCACAGCGGTATGTCTACGGACTTACAACGCTAGAATCCGGGTTTCGATACCCGTGGTGGGCAGAGCACAGATAGCCCATTGTGTAGCTTTGTGCTTAACTTAAAAACAAACAAACAAATAATAGATTAATACCTGATCAAGCAGAGTGAATTAAGCTCTAGAATTAACTTTTATGAATGGAGTTGATAATCTGTTCAAAGAATTAAGCAACACATGCATATCAAAAATAGTAACTGCAAAAATTTTGAAAACTTATGCTCTAAGTACAAGGCCTGGGGATTAAAGTTTGAAAAAATAAAATCACACATACATTGTCAAATGATCTTCTATTTATAATTATAATGTGGTCTCTACAGAAATATGTGAAACTCAAGTATTAATTATTGGAAGTCATCTATTCTTTAGTATACACATATGTTATGACATCACCATTCTATATCATAATATATGCGTATGTTACAGAATAGCTAACTTCCAAAGCAATAAAGGAAAGGTAGTCAACATAAATACAGTTTAAAAGCGCTCCAACTTGTGAGGTTTTTAACTATGTATGGGCCGGATTCTTTACAGTAGATGTCTGTGACTTGTTGGCGATTAATTCCAACAATAAACAAACAGCACATGGACCACTTGTTTTAAAATAATAAGTATTAAAACAAGTCAAACATATACACAAATGTTATTTATACTGTTGGTTATCACAGTCATATCAAGAGCATTAATTTATTGTCTCTTTTCATCCAAACAGGCTGGTTCAGTTACGCTAGAACACAATTGACAAGACAAATTCTCCTTTGCTCTGTTGTTACAATACAATCGATGATAACTTGACTTGCACTACACTGTTGGGCACCACAGTTGTAGCCAGAGCTTTAAATAATTGTCTCTATTCGTCAAAGTACACATAGGCTGGTTCAGTTACTTTATAGCACAATGGAAAAGACAAATTATTCGTTTGTTCTCTGTTTTTACAATATAATCTGTGATAATTCCACTCAAATAAAAGCGCCAATATACTCCCTTTATAGCTAAACCCACAATCAGACAGTCTAGATCTAACTATCTATCTCACTAACCATGTCTAACTTTGTATTACTTACTTGAACTATATTTTGTACGCATATTTATAGCCTGAATGAGGCCGAGAACTTTCTACACACTACGAGATATTATGATGTAATAATACTCGATCAACACAATGAGAAAAACTTAGAACATTCTAGTAACATGACGCAATAATACAACAAGCGCCAATTAATAACAATTAAACTACACAACGTATGATTCTTACACAGTTATGTAAACAAACCTACCATAAACTATCACTTCTAAAACCAACTAAATTTAACATACTCAAACCGAAACAGTCGTGTATATCTTACATAACTACTACTGTCAAATGCTTGTTGTATCCCAGCTGGCTTGATGAGTTCTGATATTGAGCGAAACGCATCGTCAACATTGGACATAGTGGATATGGTGTTTTTGAAATTGTATAATACACCCTTCTTCTCCAGAAAAAAACAAAAACTTATGGGATCGAATAAACAATCTAGTGTTGAAAAATACAATGAATATAATACAATTGTTTTATGACAAGTATAATTATAATTAGTCTTCTGCAGAAAAAGAAAAAGGCATTTATTTCATAACAATTATATATTCAGAGGCAAACTGGGAATGGTGGTGTAATCGAATGGGTGATAGATATAAAGGGAGTCTAGTGACGTCATGAAGGTCATCCTGTTTTCCAAGAAATGGTTAGTCTATTTCTGTATTTTTGGGTGAAATGTATTTCACTTTTATGTGAAAAAGGGTATATTTTAGAGTTCTACTTTTTCGGAAGGAGACAAGGGAAACTTCAGGAAATATATGTTTAAGGCGATAGTTGAACTGTAGGAGATGAAAATGTTTTTCAGAATTCGTTAAACGTTGCTGAGTTTAAATTGATAGGTAATAATAAGAGGATTTATATTTGAAAGTTTAGTATTGCTCTGATTTAGGATGTTTTTCCGCTGAGTGTTGTTAGCCCTTTCAATTTATCTGTCCATTTCTGTATCTTTACATCGTTATTGTAATATGGTTTGTTTTAGATCCTTGGTGTGTTTTCTGTAGTCTGTTTCATCTGAGCGTATTTTCTTTATTCTAAGAGCTTGACTGTAGGTAATGTTTCTTATAGTGTGAGAGGGGTGGCACCTTTTATAGTGATGGTATTGTAGTATTTCTGTAGGTTTTTTTGTACAAGTCTGTGTGTAAAATTCCGTCTTTTAGAAAAACAGTGACGTCAAAAAATTAATCTGGATAGGCAAGTAATCACAGGTAAACTTGATTGTTTTGTGAAAAGAGTTTGCATGTGAAATAAATTCTTTAAGTGATTTAAGACCGGCTGTCCAAATGAAAAATATATCGTCTATGTAACGCTTCCATGTATGAGGTTTTACAGGACTTAGTTGTAAAACTTGGTTTTCAATATGACCCATAAAAATGTTGGCATAATTGGGAGCCATTCACGACAAATCGAACAATCCAGTGTGACAAATAATTCGTAAATACAAAGTTAAGAAGCAATATCCTCTAGATTATAGGTTACTCACCCTCAGAAGAACTTCTTTGGGACAGATTATTTTGGTAAGCACCTGTGATAAGTGCACAAGTAATCTCACTTTAAGAATTTCTGATCACTCTGTACAACAGATACTACAGACAACAGTTATATTTCTTGACTTTGCAGGCATAATGAGGTTTAGAGATAACTATCAACACACAAATTTAAGTCTACTTCCATTGTTGTATAACATGAAAGAATGCAAAACAACATCACAGATACCACAGCTACAAAAATAAAAAAAACAGTATATTATGTGATGAAATTTAGTTGAATGGACGGCAACTGCCTGTGGTAGAAACACAAGCGTAAATGACGATGTCTTCAGAACCTGTTTCTACAACAGGCAGTTGGCGTCTATTCAACAAAATGTCATCATGAATACTCTGCCTAAACAATCTATGAAAGAGTTATAAGTTGACATGAATAGAAATAACGTTGAGATAAAGTAGATGAAGTCATTAGCTCTGTCTTATCTTACCCTATAAACCAGAAACGTGCATCGACGCATCAATTAGCAAAAGTAGCCTTAAATTTCAAACTACAGATAAGTATACAAAAGTTATCAAACTGTATGTTTAATGTTTGTTTGATGGTTATTATGTTATCTTTAAGTGGATAACTTCTCTTTATTCATGATTGTGTTGTGTAATTTAAGTTATAGGTGTCTTCTAAAGACTATAATCCCGCAATAATAATAATAATGACCAAAAATCAAATGAGTCCTCAGAAGCACATATTTCTTACCTTTATTGATATTAACCTACAAGATCACCGCCATTTAAGAAGGAATAAGAGGTCTTATTTTAAGTATTAGTAAAGGCAACTGTTAGATAGTCTTGTCTACTGTATTACAGATTATGTAATTAGATTAAATGTAACTAAACAGGAGCTGGAATATTTCTTGCTAATATTAGATCTTTAGGTTTGAATATACAATGCAATAGTATCCTAAAGGTATTCAAAGTAAAGGGTTAACTGTGTCATTTCATGGGATTATTAGATTTATAGTTATAAAAATTTTTTTTGAAACATTTTTAAACTGATGAAGTTCAAGTTGTTATTTTTCATGAGTATGTCATGTTTTTACTGCATCAAGACTAACATAAAGAATTCAAACATACACGCGTGACCTCCAGATGATAGTCTTATCATGCATTTGCTTTGATTCCTTCCATCCATCTAGGTACAAACCACTGAATTTTATGCAGTACTGCCTGTGAATTAGTAGCAAGTAATTATGTTGGTGGTGGATGTATGTGCTTGGCCATGTAAGGTTAAAGCTAATTAAGAAAGCTGATAATTTCGCAAGAGAAGCCCTTTCTTCATTCGTTGTCCTTCTCTGTACTTGATAAGGCGAAATCAGCAACATTCAAAGAGAATAAGATCGCTGGAAAACAAAATACTGTACGGTGTAGATAGGACAAGCAAAACATTGAAATCACTAAAAGCATTTACTTATTTGTTTCTTGAACTTCCCGCAAAGCTACTTGAGGGCTATTTGCGCTAGCTGTCCCTAATTTTGAGATGATAGACTAGAGGAAAGGCAACACCATCCCATCAACAACTCTTGGATTATCTAATATATAAAAGGGATCAACCGACACATTATAACGATCCCACAGCTGAGAGGACAAGCATGTTCAGAGACAATGATATTATTGAAGTTATATTCTTTCTTTTATATTTTTCAAAATATGGTGCCATAAATAAATGTGTTTACCTTGACTAAAATGTACTCTCGTGAACAACGTGTTTCGTATCTTCAACAACAATCCCTTTTTTCACTCTCGTCCATCTATTGCTAAAATTGTTTAAAGTTCATATTGGAAATAAAAATCTATCACGATATTATGTTTAAAAATATTAACTTAAAAGATGATTAGAGTTAAGGTGAACTGAGTCGAGAACTTGTAAAGCTATTATTTTTATTGGTTTAACATAATAAAAGTGTTCCTGACAAAATATTGTAGTTTTCACATATATATTTAAATGTATTATCTAATAATGTTTCTATAGGCGGATGGTCTTACTAAGGTTCTATGTATATATATATATGTATATATATATAAATGAATGAATAAATAAATATATAGCTTACTAGCTATTGATTACATTAATTGTTAATAGACGATTAAATCAGCACTATAAAACAATAATGAATTAAATATCGCATTACCTTTATCAGTTCAGGTTGTCAACTTATTGTCATAATGGATAATGTCTGTGGAACTAGCAACCAAATGCGTCGGAGATATCCCACCCATCAGACAAAATCCTAACGCCGATGTCAGTCTAGTCAGTCGTCATGGAAAGTAATAAAAAATCAATCAAATAAGGGTACGAAGCTGAGTGCTTACACCCACAACGTCTCAGCTTCTACTGCCTTTTATTGTCTATAGCCAGTTGTGGAAAGGCAGTTACCTTTAAAATTTTTTAAAGTAGAACTGAATTGAAATTAAGCCACCCTAATATTTCTATTAATTATACTCCCAACCTCCAATTTTACAAAAAACAAACAAACTATAAAATGTTGAATAGAACTAACAGTTATACTGAATAAAATTACTTGAAAAATTGCTATTAGCTACTTATAAGCTAAAGTAAATAACTCCCTCTTTATTTTTTCTAATTTTATAAGATATTTTCCTTAATCGATAGTTTAGTTTCTAAAATATGTTTGTATTTATTAAAAATAAAGTAAGGTATTTTTCTAATTGCCCGTCTTTATAATTATTATATTTCAGTTTATTTTTTAATAATAAAACATTATTCATAAACAATTATAGTTATTACAGACTATTAAGAACCGTTTTAGTTGAGATATAATAATACCTTTAAACATGATACACGGAATAACACTATTAGGTGTGGATAGACCAAGAATGGGAAAAATTAAATTCTCTTATTTTATCAACAATAGTAAACCGCACCATACCTTCTATAAAAGTAATGTCCAATTCTAAATAATTAGCATGAACCTCATTATTATTATTATTACTTTTTTTATTGTAAGTTCTGTTGGATATATTAAGCTTCATGTAAAATTTATATTATTTGTAACGGAAAGTGTAAATGTATAAGTTAGGATTTAAAGTCTACTTCATAAATGAGTTTCATAAAAGAACAAATACAGGTTGGCCATTTTTGAAGAGAAGTTCGTTCCCATTGAAATACCCACCGTTTGCTTAAATACTTGTTCGTTAAAAACAATATAACTTATAAATACAGACATGGAGTATATTTTTACATTGAATCCTAGTAACTTTAAATTTGGGTAAAGTTATTTCATTATTTATAAAGTTATCAAACAAATAATTGAAAACCCTGATTAAATCTTTTAGGCCTTTGAATAATCTAAATTATTTAAACATTCCAAACCTGGAATTTTATTTCTAATAATCCAAAAATAATTAATCTGGTTATTTGAAGACTGTGTTTTTATTTTTTCAAACAAGACATCGAGTGTCAGTACTATGGAAACAGATTTAATGGCTGTATTTAAAGAATTAGTAATAAATCTGAATTTCACTGAATTTTTATGCAATCTTGGAATTGCATATAAAAATGATAAATTCGTACAAGAATAATCTGTATAGATATTCAATTTTTAGTAGCCTTCTTTAAATTATTAATAACACCAATTTTCTTTAAGGTACTTTTTGTAAAACAACTTGTAGTATTAATTTCATTAAGTAAAATTTGTGTGTATAATTTTTTACATACAAAACCAAAACTACAGCCAGCTTTATCAATTGGGGTAATAACGAATTGTTTTTGAATGTATTTTATTTTATTTCTAAAAACAGTGAATGAAATATCTAATTTATATTGAAATAAGCTTAAGGTTCTTAATCTATTCTTTATGGCAATTAATAAAATATAATCTCCATTCAAAAAGAAACATGGCGGATAATAGGATTGTTTACTTATTTTAAGAATATATTCATCAATATTTTTTCTAAGTCTTTTAAGATTTTAAATACTTTTCTGCGTTTTAAGATTCTATATTTAGTACCTTTCTTTAATATTGATTGTAATTCTTTATCTTTGACAACTTCTAAATTTCCTGTAACTATATGATTATGAAAGATTTTAAAAACACTATTATTACAGTTACAAGGTAAGTTGTCAACTTCTATTTGATTAAATTATTCAATGAATGTTGTATAGTTAAAGAGAAGAGAAGTAAATTGTTTTTCAACGTGTCATCAATGTGCAAATTTAAGTTTATGTCCTAAGTAAAACAAATATTTTAACGAATCAACTATCATAGCATATTATGCACACATATTATCCATTATTTGAATTATTATCTGTGTATAAAACATTTCTAGTTTTCACTTCTATATCTTTATTTGCAATATTAAATATAATGTATAATAATAAATAGTGACAATGTATTATAGTTGACTTGTTCAACTTTTATTTTCATAAAAAAAAATTCTGCCATACAAAACTTTGATTTCTATTAGTCCCCTCTCTCTTCTTATAAAAGAGCAATATACAGTCAGCTGTGAGTCAGTAAGGATGAAGTGCCCACACCATTTGATTATTCTATGTGTTGACCTTTCTACCATTTGCATTCAATGTTAATACCTCAGATAGAATCGGAAAAAACATTAAAATGTAGTAGTTCGCTTAATGTTCAAAATGAAGATACATATAGAAGGTACGATTTTTATAACAGTTATCCTTTAAACTTTAGAGATCAATTTATAAAGCTAAACATGAGATTTAAATAAGCATCCTTTTCAGAATGAATAGATGCTAGTTATAGAAATGGAAAACATCAGGAAATGCAAAAATTATTAACATTGTTCAAGTTCTACATAATCATATATAGATTTAATGTTTACAATACTTCTAATTTGACCAGAGATGAGAAGCTTTACATAATGAAACAAAACACAAATTGTGTATACACGATATTTGAAGGGACATTTCAGTTAGAATACAATTCCTGTACATTTTATATTCAATTAAACTACACGAACTGATTATTCACGTTTCTAAATAAGACTGCCATCACTCATACTGAAACATTTTTTCACAAAACTAAGTAAACTTTTAGACTTAACAACCATACTGCAACATCTTAGCTTATAAAATACACGATTAGCTTTCATACAAAATTTATTCATTATGTTCATACCACTATTTCAGTTAGAGTCCGTATTTTACAACAAATCATGTAAGCTAATGAGTTCAGAGAAACTAGTTTATCGACTATTTCAAAACAGATATTTCCTCATGTAGATATCGAAACTGTTATGGTAACATGACTTATTTTTTCACTTAAAACATATACAAATCAGTGTCCTGTGAGTTTCTTTTATAAAAATCACTTTTCATCATATGCTATCTTTAGTTCATGTAAGTAAAATCTCAGACTTAAATATCACACATACTGTGTATGAGCAAAGAATAATGAATTACTATTATTCTGGTGCTAACAGTGAAAAGCACAAAGCTTTACTAAGTTTGAAATCATGTAGGTGGAACAAAATGCAATATCGAGGAAGCACTCCAGGTATACCGCTGCACCACAATCACTGTAAGAGTGCCCGGCATGGCCAGGTGGATAAGGCGCTGACTCACAATCTGAGGGTCGCGGGTTCGAATCCGCATCCCACCAAACATGCTCGCCCTTTCAGCCGTGGGGGCGTTATAATGTGACGGTCAATCCCACTATTCGTTGGTAAAAGAGTAGCCCAAGAGTTGGCGGTGGGTGGTGATGACTAGCTGCCTTCCCTCTAGTCTTACACTGCTAAATTAGGGACGGCTAGCGCAGATAGCCCTCGTGTAGCTTTGCGCGAAATTCCAAAACAAACAAACAAACAAACAAGA
>NW_013665618.1:1526289-1531026 GCF_000517525.1 Limulus polyphemus
CACACTCTCAGAACACTCATTTCTGCTGGCTACTGGTCACCTGTCTTTCTGAAGATGCTCCATGACTTATCGCCATAAGCCAGCAAACATTCCTCAACTGAATGTCATTGAGATAAAAGTTTAGGTAACTCTTGGAGAGATGTTATGTGGTATAATGTTATTGTTATCGAAAAATGATAATGGCAACAGTGAATAATTAAAATAAAGACGTTTCCTTATACTAGTTCCAGAAACCTATGAATGCAGAAGCCATGATTGATCTCTTACGCTTTTATGCAACATATTTCGACCGTACATTACATGGTTAACCTTACATAATGTTTTTCTAAATATTTGCTCTGACTTTATAAGCAAAATTTACTGAAACAGATATATGTCTAGATATAACCTATATAACATGATCACTGTAATAAAATACAGCAACTCACCCATAGAAGCTAATCTAACACCAGTACCTAACCATGCAATATAAATTATTTTTTATTCTATGTTGAATTCAGATATGCTAATATTATATACATGATTCAGACGAGAATTTAGTTGCATATTTCCAACATAAAATTATGTTACATCATATAAACCACTAGTGGTGGTTTGTTTAGATGTCTGTGATATTGCAACAGCTCTGTCTTCACTGTAATACATCTTAATTTTATGCTACTCTCCCTCAATCTCTCTTCTCTATATATATACATATATATATATTACTTTAGATTTTGTATGGATTAATCCAAAAGCTTGTTAGTTAACCTGTTTTAATCATTAATCGAATTAATCCGTTTTTGTTCATCAGGTATTCTTAGTAGCTGCTAAATAATCAAGGGAAGAAGCTATAACTTCACATTGTTTTTAATACTTTTTACATTTATTACGACACAAATCTTTGCCTAGTTTTCCCTGTTGCTATACTTTTGAAAAGACCGTTGAGTTCAGCTTTGTTTTATAATCGCCAAGATGTTATGCCTTGAACTGTAAAATCGTATAAAACAGGAGTAGAAAAAATATACTAGTATTTTATACAGGCGCAATGTATCAATGTCCAATGCATGCGGTTTGTTCATTATTAAAATGAGAATCTTGTGGGTCTACCTCAGTACTGAAGCCCTATAAATGGGACACTTTGTAAACAACATGTGATCGTTCCTAGGTGTTTCAATATTATGTGTTTCTCTGTAAGTTGTAGACAATAGATACACGAGTTTCATTTGAATGCGCAACAGATATTATGGTAATTTATTCAAAGCACCCCAGACTGATTCTTTGATTTAATGGGTATTCCCATTGAGAATATTACCAGTTTCATATAAACAATTCTTCACAGTTTTTGTTTTTACAAAGCAAGTTAACTATAGATTTTGTTTCTTAAGTGAAAATTTCACAAAGGCAGTGCTACTTAGTTTAGAGGGAACATGTATGCCAGTTTAGTTATTGTAATTGAAACAATAATTTGAGACTGTAAGATATTTCTTGCTAAGATTCCAGAAGTTTTATATATGCCCAGGACTGTCGCGACATAAATTCTAGGCTTCCCAACTTTTGTGCGAAAATGGTAAATTTGTCTTACCTGCATTTATATATATATCAATTTTCGCATTCACATACTTTTTATATAGTTATTAAAGTTTGAAAATTTACTTTTTGATTGCTTTTGTTACAAATTCTTCCACAACTTTCTCAAAATTTAATCTTCTTGATACCTCTTTCGATGGAAAACGTAGCCAACCCGTTAATACACTCCTGAGACATTGACGATTTCAAATAGGTTGTGTTTAATTTCAGCTTTGAAACAACTCTCTCAGCAGGTGAAGCAGTCGCTGGAGTTGTAACTAGTACCCGAAGAGTAATGAACACATTTTGATAAACCGCTACAAGATCATTTTTGTAAATCGCAGTGTTCCAAGAGCGTCAAATCTCTGGGAACATTGTAGCTAGATTTTAAAGTTCAACTGCTAAACCAGTTTTACTAACACCAGACTTATCTGTAGCTGAGTTTTATGCTGCTACAGCTAAGTCAATGCAGGATGTCACTTGTTCACCGTGTTATACATTTGGAATTGCTTTAACGTCCCACGAAAATCCCAAAAAATTATATATAATCACAGAACAACTCAAACGTATCTACAAATTTCATTAAAGCACAGCCCACTAGAACGTAAAAAGGCAGTTTGAACCGTTACTGTGCGGCAATGATTGGCTAATCGTGACTAATAAGGTGGTTTTTTTCATCTGACACGATTCTCCGATAATTTTGAAATAACTGATAATTTTTCTGCCAGTTTTTAGCACTTGTCGTGGGGTCTTTGAAACCATTTCCCTATATTGTAGAACGATTTGCCATTTTCTAAAAAACTAGCAATATTAATTCTCATAGATGAACTCTGCATTTGCCTGCTGACTAGATTTCTTTGTATACAAGCACATCATATTAAGGTACCAAAGAAATCTGAAATCAGTATAATGATATCCCATTTCCTAATAATCCAATGTTGAAAGAGTTACTTTCAATGTCATTAATGCTGCCAGTATACCTTATATTTGGTTTCTTACCGCTTTTAAACTTTTAATTTTCACTTCCAGCCAGTAGTGTAGAAAGAGAAACAGCTCATCTAATAGTAAATGCCGCAAAAATAGTACACATTCTTTGAATAAAACCGAAAAAATGTTTGACCAGTCGCAAATATTTACAGCATCAAACAGCGCAAGGTTCAAAGAATGACAGTCACAAAGAACGAAGAATGACATTTTGTGTAACTGCAACAGCCTAGATATTCCACGCCGTTGTGTTGGCCTTTCATATTTGTGTTGTTATCATTCGCTGGCTTCACAAGCTTTGAACGGTGTCCCATGTTTTGTAAGCTCTTCAAGAACGATCTTTGATAAAGCAGCTTCTGTGGTTTCCGCGACATTAATGAAGGAAATAAAATTTCCTACAACATTTACTTCCATCCTTTGGACATTCACTATCCACAATTCACAAGAACATCAAGGGTACATTCTACCATACATTAGAAAATCAGGAGTACAGTCCGTTATTATAGAATAGCGTTTCATACGTTACTTTTTTTTAGAATGCTTGCATTAAAGACTTTTTTGAGTGCATCTGTATTAGCTTGTTTTAGACTTTAGGGCTCAAATGATGACAACTTTAACTTCTACAAGTCCATGTTTTACTAATGTAACTATATTTCTGTGGCCATGAACCAATATTCTAAATGTCCAGTTCCGTTTTTTTGTGATTATCTTCATTAATTATATCTTCAGAATGAAGAAAATCATTTTTTACTACATCGATGTCTTTATCTCTGTTGTAATTATCACTTTCCATCCATTTGCAACATGCTAAAATGAAAAAAAACTATAAAGTTCGTTCTCATTTTGGGCTCTTCTGAATGCTTTCTTTTCTTTTCGCCGCACCAGATTTATGTTTTTTAGCCCTTCACTGATTTTGTAGATAACTATCAACTTATATAATTGTTTGTTAATTTTAATTATTGACTAATTGCCGAACGCGCACTCCCATGGGCAGTACTACCCAATAAAGCATTTTAACATAAACATCTCAGTTAATGAATGTTCTGGATGTTTATAAAAAGCCAGGGAAAACAAATGAACTTAAGAATGAAAACTCTGGTTTTCAATGTTTTTATCGTTCTGTGTTTCTTCTTACGACTTAAAATCCTAAACCAATATATTGAAATCTTATCATTGTATTTTAAAGGTTGTTGTTTTTTCTTTTATTTTGAAAAGCGGCTATAAGTGTGCTATGTTATGTAATTGCCTTATTTTTCAATTGAATTGTTCTTATGAGAACAGCGTTTGATTTCGAGGTATGGCTGGAAGCTTGTAAACTTTTGGCTTATGAGACATTCGACTTCAAAGTTCTTGATTATTATCTTGTTAAATGTATCAGATACAAACAGTTTCATTACAATGGTTTGTTGAGTCGGAGGATTTGATTATCTTTCTTGACCACGTCTTCACTTTATGGGCAAGGATGTTGGTCCTGATTGGCTTTGGATGTGATTTCAAAGCCAGTTTTGTCCTCAACGCTTTGCTATGCAAATTTCTATGCTTTCATGGAAAACGTAAAACTATCTTTCTTAAAATGTTATGTTCTTTGGTTTTACCTCTTTTTTAAAAGTTTTGGCTGTATGAACATTTATCTTCGAAAAGAGCAGTCACAAATTACCCAGCTATCGATTAAATGTTACAAGCCTGATCAAAACGGCTTGGTTTTAAGATAAATGCTAGTTTATCACATGTCTTTAATTTTAGAACCGTTCAGATAGTCACAGGAAAATAATACGTGATCTACACTTATTTCCATAATTTGTAAATTATCCTCTGTATACACGTCGGATGATCGTACGCGTTCGTGTTTAATATTGAAAAAAACTTAATCATCTTCAAAAAGCTTAATTTTGATATAATTAAAAACACAAAAACATCATGGTTATTTGATTGGTATAATTATGCCTCTTTATAAAGAAATGTTTAAAAAATGGTTCGTAATGAACGTCAATAAATTATGGCGTGAAGTGTTTTGTAAAACGTATCCAGTTAATAACGCTGAGTTAAAATAAGATCAAAATCGTATAACGTATGCTAAATCAGATGAACTGACATTTTAATTCATGCATGTTTAAAGGAGAAGCTAAGTATTGTTTGTTTTGAAGTTCGCGCAAAGCTACACGAGGGCTATCTGCGCTAGCCGTCCCTAATTTAGCAGTGTAAGAC
>NW_013665618.1:1531047-1531842 GCF_000517525.1 Limulus polyphemus
CTACTGAAAGGGCGAGCATGTTTGGTGTGACGGGGATTTGAACCCGCGACTCACACATTGCGAGAGGAACGCCCTAACCACCTGGCCATGCCGGGCGAAGCTAAGTAGTATATTTCATTTTTATTCACAAGTACTGATCATTTAGCTAGAGTTTTTTGATTTAAATAAGCAAATAGTAAAAAAAAAGCACGTATATCATTTGCTCTTTATGTAATTCGTCAAAATTTTGAAACGAACAATTTTTTGTTTTGAATTCATATTTGGATTTTCAGGTGAGAACAGTCCTTTCTCACACAATCAAGCCACTGCCATGTTAAACAAAACCACATCAAAACATTTAATCATTGTTAACCAACGTGCACTAGGCGCACTTGCTTAGGTCCACAGCTAAGAGATTACCCCTCGACTATCGAGGAATACAAATACCTCAACGAAATTTAAGAAGTAAGTGTATATGACAGTCAGCAAAAGCCCAATTTAACAATACACATAAACGTCATTTACTGTATTTTTCGGTGTATAAGACGCACCTTTTTACCCCAAAATTTGATGTCAAAATCTGATTGCGTCCTATACACCGAAGGTATGAATAATATATATGCATATATACGATATACACAAGCCATATGTAAATAAATTTTAAATAGGCATGCATAGTTTAGTTCAATTGAATGTGTTATTTATAATAATAGTAGTTTTTTCTTTTAAAAACATAAATATTTATAATGCTCCCTAAATAGTAAGAAAAAAAATAAATTACAGTGAAAGCAATGAAGATTTTGTAGGTTTTGAACC
>NW_013665618.1:1532818-1580309 GCF_000517525.1 Limulus polyphemus
AAGTATCAAACGGAATTTTTGTTCAATAAAAATCTTTCAAATGCGACTGTAGCTTTTTTTCACCCAAAACTTTGTCTTGAAAATAAGGGTGCGTCTTATATTCCGAAAAATACGGTAATCATTTATGTTTTACAATGATTATGATGTCTTCTCAGTTTATTTATTACTTTATCGGGGCAAGTACAAAAATTAAAGAAACAAATAATATTAGATTATTAGAGTACGAACACAAAATCTTTGGATTATCAATGTATTTGTGGGTTTTTTTGAATAAAAAGAATAACTTTTTTATTGTAGTATACGGATAAGATTTGATATCACATCACTGTATATCACATGCTCAAAATTTCCACAGTACTTAGGGCCACTTATTTAATATGACACCAACTTCATTTAAACACGCTTGACTTGCAATCTGAGGGTCGCGGGTTCGAATCCCCGTCCTGTTAAACACGCTGGCTCTTTCAGCCGGGTGGGAGTTATGGCAGTGGGTGGTGATATCTAGTCTTTCACTGCGAAATTAGGGATGGCTAGCGCAGATAGCCGTTATGTAGCTTTGCGCAAAATGAAAAAAAACAACCAAACATTTAAACAGATCTTTCAAAATTTAATTAGTATGGTTGGTGTACTGCTTATGTGTAATATTTACATAACTCAGATAAAAAGCACATTAGTTAAACAGTTATGTTTTTTGAATTAATTTATATTCATAAACAACAAAGTCTAACTTTTATAATTAAAAATAAGATCAACGTATAAGTCTAGGATGCACAATAAAAAAAGTTTATTTGGTCTACAGCCAAAATTAAAAGACTCTACATGTTTCGGTAGCTTTACGCTACCTGATGATGGTAAAGCTACCGAAACAACAGTTTTTTAAATTTTCGCCTTAGGCCAAATAAAATTTTTTATTGTGCATTTTAAGTTTAAACGTTGATCTTAATTTTAATTATAACATTTATTCCACAAATTGCCTTAATTGAATCTTCAACGAAGTCTAACTTTACATACAAATGCACTTAAACTTAAACACAACAGTACAATTTTTTTTCTCACTTTAGTATTCCATTCAGTTCTGTACAACAAAATGTAAATAAAAGCCACACTGGCTCACCATGGTGAAAACTTTGGTTTCCATCAGGAATAATTCCTGTTAGTTTCAATCGATGAAAGACGTTTGTGTTAAGAATTTAAAATCACATCATAAAAAGTAGTTATAAATATAAGGTTGGACGCCCGCTTTTTGATGGCTTTAGGCACTATAGAAATAAAAACTGAATTTTAAGAACGCCAAAAACTAATGATCGGCTCTGTAGGCCATAAGTAAGTTTAACACCTGTCTCACGAGCCAGCCTGGTATCTTGATGTGGATAAAAAAAAAAGAAAAAAGAAAGGAAAGAGAGAGTCATTCCAGAAAGGTTTGGGTTGTTTTGATTAGACAAAAAGAAGACGTTTGTTACTATTTTCGAGGCCTAGGTCGTTTTTTTTTCGTTTTAGAAGTTGTGCCAATCTTCATTCATCGAAATTTATAGAAATTACCCTAAATTACCGGTTTCAGGAATAAACTCCCTGTCCCCCAGTGGCACAGAGGTATGTCTGCGGTCTTACAACGATAGAAACCGGTTTCGATACCAATGGTGGGCAGAACACAGATAGCCCACTTTGTAGCTTTGTGCTTAACTACAAACAATTACCCCATGCTGACCATCCTAGACCCACTACTAAAAGGTGCTGGACTGGCTCGTGTGGCAGGTGTTACAATAAGATAAATACTTTATGAACATTAATTCACGGAAGTGTTTCATTGATCTATAAAAAAGAACAATTTTTGAAGTCCGCCGTAAGAAGTGAGATGTCCTTTTGTTAACGTTTCGTTAAACACTTAAAAGTGTACAGAATTGTGCATTCTTCTACTGAGTTGGATGAATTTTTAAGTTTGTTTATTTGCGAGTAGACTCTCGAAATCTTAATATTTGGTTCATAATTAACCAAACAATACACATACAAACATGGTCCATGTTGTGTGATTTCCTTTGAAGTTATGAACTGTTTTCCAAACAACAACAACAACAACGAAACATATGTACATACATTGATTACACAAAAAGTAGTAGCTTAATCATAATCTAGTACGAGAAAGTTTTACACGTACTCTATATATGTATATTTATAAAATACCCTTGGAATTTACGTCATATTACTCTTTTTAAGTACCAACCTATTAGTTATATGTATAGGTAATTGCCATATTTTTTAAAAGAAAAGCTCCTTCAAATTATTTTCCCCCATCATTCGAAGCATGTGAATAGCATATAAAGAATTCCGATTTGTGCGAAAAATATTATGTTCCTTTTTCACGCTAACGTTACAGCAGAACATTGAACATGGACTAGATATGGGTGACTTAATTGAGAAATTCTTCTCTACTCTGTTCTTGAAGTCAGGCTTGTCAGTATTGACGACGAGAAGACAATCTAGTTGACCGTATCAGCCTTGGAGGCATATATCGCATTACAGTCCTTTACAGTAGTTGGCATTCTAAGCAGTGACTAATCCTCAGCAGCTGTCGCAGCCTTGGTTTAGCTGGAGCACCATTTTGTTTTCTTGCATAGCCTTAAGAGGGATCAAAATCTTCTTGCATCGGTTCTGTCCACTGCACCTGCCATGATCTTGGAAAATCCCTTGGAAACAAAGATCTCTTTTTTTTTGGAAATTCTTTCACATTCGAGCAGATTCCTTTTTCTACAGAAAAGTTTTAAGCAGTTTTCTCATTCAGTGGCATAATGAATGACGTTGTTGGTGACATGCAAGAAACAGAAAAGTTTCTGTCATCGAAACCTATAATTGGAATCTTTTTTCATAAATCATTATCTAACAATATTTAAATCATTTTCAATGAATCAGAAAAGTCTAGTAAAGACTGAATTTAATTATGGTATAGGGAGGTGTTTTTCTTCTCATTCACTTCTGAATGATATTAAAATAACTGAAGTTAAAAAGCAAAAATATTTCAAAGAAAATCAAACTATTCTTTTTAAGGTTAAGTTGACTAAAATCTGGTATTTAGTTCAGCTTCTCCTCTAAACATGCGTGAACTTTCACACCTTCACTTTAGTATAAATAATTGATTTTTGCTAACGCCTGATTAAGAGCATAGACTTTGATATGTAACAAAAAGAAGTATTTGGCTTTGTTTTAAGCCAAAACTGGCATTTTTAGTATTTAGCATTATTAACTAGAACGACACCTTATGCGCCAAGTGGGCTAAGCGGTCAGGCTAGGAACACCAAGGTTTGGACATAGTATTTCCTAATTTAGAAATACTATCCAAAGGTACGACAACCAGTCAGCAGCACCCGTCGTCTACACAGTTACTCTTAAGAATAAGTGGATTAACTATCACTTGTAACTCGCCCATATGCGTAAGTGCGGAGTGTATTCAGTAGAATAACCTAGAATCAGACTTTGAACCCTTTGATACGCAGCCTGGCACGCTTACCACTGGACAACGCCCAGTCTAATGTGTTCTTAAAAATTCCACAACCATAACATATTCTACTTCGTAGGGAATCAATTGTTAGAAAAATTTTCTTCACAGAGAAGCAGAAATATATCAACTGTTACACTATTATCACACATTTGTTTTTGTATTTGATCACCATTCAACTTTCGTCTTACATAAAACCTTAAGGATTTAAAGGAATGGTTACTTTGTTTTTTACTATGCCATAATATTACTGCTAATAATGGAGAATTTTGTGTTTTAGTATGATAATTTTAATTTATATATTGTATGTTTTCTACATTTTACATTTTGTTTCTTAGGGTCTGGTCAAATTATTTTGTGGTAAATGCTGCACTAACTGTGCTATCAACAAATTGGTCGATGTTGTATTTTTTTCTGACTTACTTTGTCCATCAATATAGTGATTATGTTAATTGTAGAATTAGGTATAACTTCAAGCTATATAGCTTCCTCCTTTAGTTTAAGCCTATTATGTAAGTCACCCATGGTTGTAATGCTAAGAAAACGAACCTCTTCGAAGCTAATGTGTTAAAGTCTGAGAAGAGTAGACCTTTCTATGTCTTGGAGTTCCCAAAGTTCGTAGAATAAAGATTGATGGGAACAAATATGGTCCATAGGACTTCAGATAAAGGAATATGTGCAATAGATGTTAGCGAGTGCTCATATTTGTCAATGAATTTGTCGTCAATGCTATGATAAAGCTAGGATATTATCGCAAACAACAAAAGTTATTAAATTTAGTGGTAGTTTTATTTTCCATGAATCTAATCAACTATTGAATGTCTCGTTATTAAGTTATCTCAACCTGTCACATTTATTTACGTGGGTATGATAAAAACAACTCAATTTACATATAGTTGAAATAATAAATCAAACTGGTATATTTTATAATGATGAACAAAATGTTTACTCTCAAGCGAACTACATATGCTTAAGATAATAAAAAAATAATCAAATTTGTAAATCATATTGCGTTTCTTCAATATAAGGAATTATTTGTAAAAGTAATTCGTATTCAGAAGACTCGATGAGATATCGTGACCAACTTAATGCAAAAACATAAAGGCTTTTACTAGAGATTTAAAAGGAAGTCGACCATTGAAGAAAGCAATTTATGAGATTACGAATATTGTTAACGTTTGTCCATAGATGGCACTACGGTTTATGGTGTATAATCAGAAATGATATTGGTGTGTATTAAGAATTTATGAGGTATTCATTATCATGAACCACGACAGTGATTCATAGTAAACCCTATACAAAAATTATAATAGGACATACGGGCAAAAACAATCTTAAAAAACAGACTTGTTCTTGGAAAACAATCAAGACCTTCTATCTCAATGGTTAAGGCTGCTAAAATATTAATAATAGCAAAAACATTTATTTTCATATTGTTAGACAAAATTCAAAATTCATTCATTTATTCTTCATATTATTATTATTGTTTCACAAGCCTACAGGAAAAACGGCTATGAATATGTTATTCACACCTGGAAAAACCTACTACAAAATTTCTGTGCAGGTTATAGGAATATTTTTATGTTGATTCTTAAAAGAGAACGAGAGATTTTATCAGTTTTTTTCATCGTCACTCACAAAGTTTCTCTTTGAAGCCATTCATAATAGTCATAAATGATCAGTTTTATACCAGCCATAAACGCTTCATTTCATTAGAGTAAACAACGTGTATACTTATAATAGTGTTTGTAGCTTTATTATTACTGATTATAGTTTACAAGCCGCTACAGAAAAAAACGGGGACCAATATTTTACTGAAACCTGGACAGTAGTAATGAATGCAGTATTGAGTATGTCATAGGGTGGTTTTAAAATTAATTCAAGCATCTTCGTTTCTTCGCCCTGAATAATTTCTCTAAGTCCTTCACTTTTTACTATTGATATTTGTTTTGAATTTCACGCAAAGCTACACGAGGGCTATCTGCGCTAGCCATCCCTAATTTAGCAGTGTAATACTAGAGGGAAGGTAGCTAGTCATCACCGTCCACCGCCAACTCTTGGGCTACTCTTTTACCAACGAATAGTGGGATTGACCATCACATTATAACGCCCCTACGGCTGAAATGACAAGCATGTTTGGTGACAGGATTCAAGCTCACGACCCGCAGATTGAGAATCGAGCAATCTAACCACCTGGCCATATCGGGCTTCCGCTACTGAAAAAATTCAGGTGTTTTACTATTGCACATTAAATGGAAAATAATTTGTGCAACTTATAGCACATTAACTGTCAACTGGCACTTTGAGGATTCATCATTTCTCGACTCTGCTGTTATTCACTGTTTCTCGAGTTTGCTATTGTACTTTGTCTCTACATGGTTTTCTGTGACTATTTCAGTGAGTGTTCTAACAGTCGGCGATTATCATAATATATTTCTCTTCTGTTGTAAGTAGGGATTTATTCTACTGATTTTCGTACTTCGCTGAAATTGTGAGTGCGTATTTTAGTATTATTTTATCATTATTATTCATATTTTCACAATCCTGTTGCAAAGTCGGCTGGGTATTTTGCACCAAAACATAAACAGACATACTCTATGAAACGCTGTGTATGTCCACGATCTATTTAAAAAGTTGATTATTTTGCATTGGGAGTAAGTGGTTATAAATACATAATATATGCAATGTTGTTGTGAGCGGCTTCTTTTGTACTCGACGCTTGTTAAACGTGTGTTTACATGAAGCTTCATGCACAAACCACTTGGCTCAGTAAATAATGGTTGAATGAAAAAAAAAACAGTGGAGCAGTAAACTGTTAAAAAACTTGTAACATTGCACTGAAAGCGTATGCACGTACGTAGCTTAAAATTTATTCTCCATAAATGGACATAAAAACTCAAGAAACAAGATAATTAAAAATTGTTAATTTAAAAAGGGGAATAGGGATCTGTTAAAAAAGTACAGAAACAAGTTGAATCAAAATGCAAAGTTAATATATTTAAAAGCCTACAACTAGGGACTCTAAAAAAGCAGACAATCTAGGCTCGAAATGGTGTCTACATTATTTTCTCAAGAAACAAATTCCTATTTTGACTCCACTAAAATTGGTAAGTACTGTAGACATGGAGTCAAAATAGGGATGTGTAGCTTGAGAACATAATATAAACACTATTTATAGCCTAGTCTGTTTGATTTTTTAGAGTTCCTAGTGGTAGGCTTTAAAATATAATCTTTGCATTTTGATTTAAGTTGTTTCTGTAATTTTATAAGGATCTCTATTCTCCTTTTTAAATTAACAATTTTAAATTATTTTGTATATACATATATAACAAATATATTATCGTACGACAAATATTAGTTTTAATATAAAGCACAAAAATCCCACTTTATTTTATTTCACTCACTACTATTTTACTGAAAAAACACCATATTTTATTAAATATCGAAATATGAATTGTAACAATGCAAAAATGTGTCTTGAAGTTTCCAACCCGTGGGACATGAAGAATTGTCATTTTTATTCGGAAGAGTGTCGTTCCTTGAGCCATGGTTCGCCTGGCAACAAACATCTTGTAAGAACATAGAAAATATCAGTCTCAAGCTGATTCCTCTTATCATCCTGGATACTGATGTGCAGTCGCTATGTCGACACACAAAGAAGTTTTACTAGGAATTTAGTTTTGTTTTCTACGTTCCAGTCATCGACTCTATACTTATTGCAAAGATTTTGCGATTGAAGATCAATGGTATCGAAAAAAAAGAGAAGAAAACTTGTCTTGGCTTGATAAAACTCAGAGAAAGAGTAACAAGATAATTGCACACGGACATATGAAGTTATAAGTAAATTTTGCTTGTTTGTTTGTTGAATTTCGCGTTTAGATACTCGAGGACTATCTGAAATAGCCGTCCCTAATTTGAAGTTATCGACTGAAGGGAAGGCAGCTAGTTAACACTACCAACCGCTAGCTCTTGGGCTAATTTTTACCAACGAACAGTGGGATTGACTGTAACCTTATAACGCCCCTACGGCTGAAATGATAAGCATGTTCGGTGACAGGATTCAAGCTCACGACCCGCAGATTGAGAATCTAATGTTCTACTCCCAAACCATGCTAGGCCTTCAATTAAATTATTATAAAATGTACTCATTTTATTATTTACTTTTGTAAAAACAAAACGGGACTCGAAAAGGACAGTTTGCTAAGAGAAAATATCGTGTACACATCCATGCATGCGTAGTTGTAAATGAGTCCTCACAAAAATTCACTTTTATTATAATAAAAAAAATGACTTACAGTGAAAGTTAAACATTTATGATATTTATGCAAAGTTTAACAATATGTACCACATAGGCTCCGGAACAGGAGGATCAAAGATCCATATGCCTCCGCATTAACTTCGCCTTTCTCTCCATCGATTTCTAAAGATTTACCTTTCCCTCAACTTGAATTGAATTTTGGTCCAAAATAATGTCTCACAGTAAACATATAAAAATTTAGAAAGTTAACTTGCTAGCATAAGGACTCGAGCAGTTTTTACACTGTAAAATGCACGAGCTCAAAATGGTTACGAAATCGGTCAATTCGACTGACCTCGTAACTAGAGCTTGCAATAATCAAGACATGTTTTGACTTAACTTGGTTTTTCCTTGTACGTAAGTCCTAGGCTCTCAGTTATAGTCCAGCAGCCAAGTGGGTATTTTGTATTAACATTTCAAAAATACCCTCAGACCAGGTTATTATTGATTTTGGTAGGGGAAGTTGTGTACAATCGTAATTTGAATGATGCCCAGCGGGAATCCTTGAGAATTTCGAGATATTCAAGATGGCGTCTTAGATGGCTGCCATAGACAAAAACCACATATATTCACCAGTTTTAGCGCGTTTTTGTGTTATGTAATATCTCTTTTCCGATGTTTTATGGTAATAAAATCTATCTGGAGGGGTTATAAAGAACTTTGATTGAAGTTATGTGCCTCAGATGATATATATTATAATAATAACTATAATAATGTATACTGTATTACAACGTCCTTTTCTCTTTTTCAGATGTGATTCTATACCAAGTAACCTAATAAGTTGAAGCATTCTGCGATGGACGACTGTTATTTCAAGCTTTTTAACAAGTGCACCAAGACAGTTGATGATGAATTGTCATTGCCTGTAATAAATCGCACCAACTCCATAATAAATGCCAGTCATGAGCATGGTGATGAGCTGTCAACTGATTTGGAACCCGCAGCTGCCGCAGTTCAACATTATAACATCGACAGTGACAGGGACTGTGTATCTACATACTGATCTAAATATAAAATCAAGCAGTTTATTAAATCATAAGAACAATGAGCCAGTGAACCTCCTACACTTAAGAGAACCAGACTGAGTAGTAATATGTCCGAATTTTGCTTTCAAACTCAGTGTATATTTTGTGGTAAGGAGTGCAATGAAATCAAGGATCCTAAAAATCCATTCGTTGGCATCACGTTAGCCATTGTCGCATTGTAAATTCAGGTGAAAAGTCCATGAAAGAAGCGATACTAACTGTATGCAACAAATGAAAAGATAAATGGGAGCAAGAAGTAGAACTACGTGTTCGTGAGGCATTTAATGACCTCCATGCTGACGGTTCCCCATTACCAGCAGGATTGCAAGCCAGCATTTCTGGTGCCAAAAGCAGTTGAAAGTGCTCAAACATCAAAGAAACCAGAAGATAACAATATAGCATTTAGTGGAATCATTGGCACTATGGAATCAAACATAGACAGCTAATGGTCTTCAGTAGAACTACATAAGCTTTCCACAGAGAAATATGGTGTAAATTTACAAAGACGCACGCTGGTTGAGGAACAATCTTAGTTTGTTTGTTTTTGAATTTCGCGCTAGCTGTCCCTAATTTAGCAGTGTAAGACTAGAGGGAAGGCAGCTAGTCATCACCACCCACCGCCAACTCTTGGGCTACTCTTTTACCAACGAATAGTGGGATTGACCGTCGCATTATAACGCCCCCACGGCTGAAAGGCCGAGCATGTTTGGTGTGACGGGGATTCGAACCGGCGACCCGCAGATTGCCAACTGTCTTAGTTCTGTTATGTAAAGGTTTATCTAGTATGCTGGTGTTCAGATCTCGAGCTGCCCAATTGGTCAATTTAGTGGAGGAAGCTGAAGTTGATTGTACCATTGTTAAGTCAGTAGCCAAGCAGGTAGCCCATGAATTAAAAGCTGTTGAGCAGAGTACATCAAACTACAGCATCGAAATTGATGAAGTTATTACTCGTGGTCAGTGCAGTGAGACACTTTTATCCTTGCTGTCACATATTAGTCCAAAGCTGGACAATAATATTCCTGCATATCTAATTAGAAACATGATTACCAATGCAATTACGCACAAAGCTACAACTCTATAAACTGCATTAGGAGTGACAGTCAGAGAAAAATATCTCATTCACATCCTTTATGACTTCTTATTGACGTGTTCTTATGATGAGGTATTGCGTTTTTAATCGTCCACGGTCTGACATGTTGTAAAGATAGCACTAGGCGCGGACTTTGTCATGCCAAGAATGGACTGATTCAGATTGTAGTTGATAATTATGATGTCAATATTTTATCACTGAATGGTTGACAATCCACGCATGCACTGGCCATGCTAATGTGTCCGTCTACTCCCTGTATTTCAAGCTGACTGTTTACCTCGCATCAGCAAAAGTGAAATGAGCCAGCTGATTGATTTATTAGTACCCATCCAACAATACAACGGCCCTAAGCATCCTGATATACCTGAACTCCCCCCCCCCTCCCTGTAGAAGTGAATGAACATGGTAGTATGTTCAGGCATCAGACTATTAGTCTGTGCAGAGCTAGGAAGTTGGATGTTGAGTTTTTCAAATCAGTTTTGAGCAATGATAATGCATGAGAATATGATGGTTATCTCACAAAGATAGCCCATGGTAGAAATCACACAGTACCACCAGACACTGCTATGAGATATAGACCCCTACTAGATCTGAAGCCGTCCAATCCATCAGCAGTGAAAACCTCGCTAGTTGAGGCTCAGTAGCTAAGTTCAAATTGTAGACAGCAGTTTGTATTTATAACAGCAGGTAAGCAGATTTACAAAGTCATAGTTGATAACATGTGGGCTCACCAGAGACGTTCAGCAACATTTATCCACGATTGGGAGGACTGCATACTATAATAAGCTTTTGTGGATGTGTTGGCAAACTGATGATGTACAATGGCCTCAGTGAAATCCTTAAACATGTATTTGGTGATGTAGAGAATATGTTATGTGGGAAGAAGTACACACAGAATGTGAGAGCATTTAGGCTGCTCACTGAGAATTACTCCGGAAATACATTGCTGATATTAATACTTATGAGGAGCTAGACACAGTGCTGACAAATGTGTCCAACAGAAGTGACAGAGCCAAGTTATGGGTACATTGCTTTGTATGTCCCACTCTCATAATGATGGCCTTCATTCACGCAGAACGAGAATCCGACTGGTCACTTCATTTGTGGGCTGTAAGTCAAATGTTGCCATACTTTGCTTCAGCTCATGTAAATTACGTACGCTATGGTCTGTGCTACCTCAGGTCAATGAAATCAATCCCAGTAGGAGTGAAATCCTTTTCTCTGAAGGGTGAGCACACAGTGAGACATGCTCCTGGTACATCCAATTCCATGTGGTCTGATATGTTTATAGAAACAACATTCATGGGCTATGAACATAGTCAATGTGGCTTAACTGACATTACTTTGAACTATAATGCTACGAGGCGATGGGATCTGAGCCTGCACATATGCACCCAAATTGTCCGTGACATAACATATACGTGAGATCATATGATATAGCTGAGCACCCGAGCCATCACAAAGAGGAGTCAAAGGTGCGTATCGAGGCTGACTCCTCTGACAAAAAGAAGTTACGAGAAAAGCTAGAGCAGTGCATCAATCCATTGGGCCCAGCAGGCCATTCCCCAACTTTGTTCAACATTGTATCTGGAAAATTGGCTAATACATCTGTGAATGTCCAGAACGCTGACCAAATTGGCATGGTCTGTATGGAAGCCTATGAGAACAGATTACCCGGGGATTTTATGATAAAATAAGCAGTTCTGTGGTAACCATGACTACAAACAGGAAGCAAGGTACACTAGAAGCGACCACAACGTTTGATAGAGAAGTCATATTCAACAGAATACTTGGGATAATAGGCTCAGTGGATTTTGACCTGCATTATTTGTTTTCACATGAACTAGTGCCAGTTCTCACATCTCTGTTTTTAGATGATGGCATCGTGCGAACAGCCTCTTCAAAATCAAAACTCAAAACTTTCTTGAAGTTGAACAATCATCTCGAACTTTGAGAAAATCTGACTTGGTGGTGCTTGATGGTTGTGCAATACTCTGGGCTATTCACTGGCCAATATCAGACACGCTTCTTGATTTGGTAAATGTAGTAGCAACATATGTACCTAATAGACTGAGAAACAGTGATGTGCATTTCATCTTCGACAGATACTTCCACTACAACCCGAAAGGATCCACTTGTGGATGAAGGACATCCATTACTGGTGACCACTATCATCTTACTGTGCAAGCTGCACTCCCACCACAATACGTCTCTCTCTCTTATTACCACTGACAACAAAGTGCAAATTATTGATGTCATCAGTACCAGGTTGCCAATACACTTTCAAGAGCTACCCTGTAACAATCGACTTGTCATCACTGGTCCTGACACCATTCCTGATGAATTGCACATGGGTGTACATATAAAAAACTGACATGGCTATCAAGTATGAGGAGGCAGATATCATTATTATCAGTCAATTGATATCTGCAGCTAGGGAGGGCTACAACACCATTCATGTTGTATGTGATGACACAGATGTCTTTGTACTCTTCTTGCATTTCTACCAAACACTGAACACTGTCACTGAAATACTTATGGTACCAACAAGTTATAGGAGGAATGCCATTAATATTGGTGCCACAGTAAAGAAGCATGAGGATATTGTGCAACATGTACTCCCCCTACATGTACTAACTGGCTGTGATACCGTAAGCTCAATTTATGGTATTGGTAAAGTAACAGCAGTGAAGACACTCCTGAAACGACCAGATAAATATGGAGACTACGATAAGAGGGGCTAGTGAGTTAATCACAACCTGCTACCGAAGTAAATATGGTGGAACCATGTCTGATGCAAGATTTAATATATGACACTATAAGACAGGAAGCAGTCAGTCAAAGTCCTTCAAACTACCATCGCTTCCACCTACATCAGAAGTCTTTGAGTTGCATGCGAGACGCGCACATTACCAAGCACACTTATGGAAAGCAGCATTAGTGTCAGAGTCACTTCCGCTAAGTCCAACAGAGTATGGGTGAAAAGCATACAATTCTACCAAAACCCTCGTGCCTGTTGGATTGCCTGCTAACATCCTGCCTGCACCGGCTACAATGTTTAGGCTGTTGTGTCACTCATGCAGTATTAATGTGGCTTGTTCAAGCCGAGGTGCTCATGTCATCGATCTGGCATGGCATGCAGCATATTTTGTAAGTGCTGCGTCACAACTATAGCACACTTTAACAACCCAATTAATAAACATACCACAGTGGCTGCTACAGCAGACAGCGACAGTGAGGAATACGAAGACGGAGATGATGACGAATAGGAAATCAGACCAGTCTCTGAACAGTGATAGATAATGATGATAAAAGTTGTGGCCTTTTGTGTTACGCTTGTCAGCATTCTAAACTTAGACAAATTTTAACTAATTTAGACTAATGTGATATGATTTGATGATTAGACTGGTTAGAAAAATAAAGCATGATACCCAGATACCAAAATAATTAGAAACACACAAATACATCATTAATGCTACATCAGCAGGAATGTATTGGGTTATACTGTTTGATGATCAACTTTCTCGAAATAACAATTAGTTTTTATTATTTGCTTAGATAAGAAATTAGTTAATTTAACTAATGTCCTTGTCGAAAATGATTGAGCAATCATGACGAATGATTACTTTAACTTTAACGTTGCTTAAAAATCACCGATATCGTTGAGTAGAATGACAAAAAAAATTCATACTTTATGTTGTAGCTAGAATGACCAATTGTATCGTCACTATTTTCATATACAACCTGATTAAGCTAACTAACGTTATTGGGTACCGATTTTGTTTAAAGATTCTAATGATTTTTAGCTGGATGATAGAACAGAGTTTTTAAATTGTGTAACTCTTTATATCGGTAGGAGAGAAGAAAGTAATTTCACGATCATTTTTTTCCCGTGCTTAGAGTAACATATAATTACTTGTATCCATAAAATTTTATAATTATTAACGCCAATAAGAATTTGTCACAACGTTATTCCTCAGAATCTTTTTAACGATGTCTTCTGATAGGTTTTATATTTTTATTGCTATTTTTTACCAATTCAGTCTTTTGATCGAAAACAAATAACAGGTTTGAGCTATACCTATAAGTATTTCTATACGGGTTTATGAATACAAAGTAAAAAGGCAAGAGCAAAAACCAGTTTTATTCAGCGCAAGGCATTATAGGCTACTAACTAGTTTCTTTAACAACCCAGAGGCCATTTAAGCATGTTCAGTGATTTACATAATAATATATATTTTTTTAATACTGACAACAATTTTATGTACTATTCGGAAATGCTTTCATTCATATTCCTTGAATCTTTTCTTTCTTTAAGTGAGCTCGCTTTCCTCTTTATACGAGAACATACAAGCTTAAATCCGGGATTTGATTCCTTTTGGTGGACAGAGAAAGCGCAGATAGTCCATTGTATAACTTTGAGCTGAAACAAACCCACAAAACCTCTTTATTTTTTTCAAAATGTACTTATTTAAGAATTTATGCACATAGAGTAGTTTAAACAACTGATTTCTAGATTCATAAGTGAATGAAAAACAACAAACCATTAAGGTTGATACACATTTACCGGCTTGGAGCTTTGACTTAAATTTCTGAAAATGTTATAGCATCTAAAAAAGAACTGAAAGAAAAAAAAATGAAACTTTTATTTTAAGATTTATTTTCTTTATCAGTTGTGTTTCCATGTACATTTTAAAATTATTTTAGTTTCAGAAGAGTGTTTACTATAAAGGTTTATTTGTTTCAGAGTTTTAGCGGAGAGCTACACAAGAGTTGTTTGCGCATAACTGTTCCTAATTTTGAGTCAATAGACAAGAGGGAAAAACGTGAACCAAGAATATTCAGATTCATAATCTGAGCACGCTAACAATAGGCCACGCCCGGTTTACTTTAGATAGGAATTAAATGTTTGCATGTGTGGTCCATTTTTCACAAAATAGGTGTCTTGTAGGTCCACGTTTGTTTTGCTGATACTTGTATAAGGCGGTGACATGTTCAAAGATGCGTGTATGCAGTGTTCTTCCTGTTTCTTCAATGTGTACGTTTTTTCAAGCGTTACATTAAACATAGCGAACTATAGGTTTTATTTGACATCTCTGCCCTGGACCATTGAGTCTAGCGAAGTAAGTGCTTTTGTTAGAACTGGTGTAATGGCCGTGCGCACCTATAGTTATTCGAGTGAAAATTGGATTTTTTAATTACTTTTCTGGTTTTTTGCTGTGATTGTGTTACTAATGGGTTGAAATACCATCTTGTAGTGATGAAATAAATGTTTTTTATTACCGTTTTTGCAGTTTTCTCTCCATATTATTTTCATTTTCATGTGGCGAGAAAAATTGCTTATGTAATGTTCTGTATAAACTTTATAAAAAGGTTGGTGAAAAACCTGACAAAGAGCTGTGTTAAACAAGTTCAGTATCAGCCCTTTAATCCACCTGTTGTAGCACATCCTTTTACATGGTCAGGATGTGGTGAAGGAAAATACTTTTTTTTACTTGGTATGTAATTGTATTTGTAAATGGTTGATAATTAATCAAATATATTTATCACAGTATAACAACATTAGGCTTATTATATTTCTAAACACTACACTTTTTATTCGGGCCCTTGAAGAAGAATCTATAATAATATTTCAATCATACCATGTCGGCTATATCAATAGCTGACGATGCGTTTCGCTCAATACTCTCTCTCATTTGGCTGGCTGGGACGCAACAAACATAATAGGGATCAAAACGCTATTTATATAAGCGACACCATAACGGTTTATTTTTAAGTTTGTTCTCAGGAAAAATATGCTTGTTTTAAAGACAACTTAATTGAAGAGGTCCAATAATAACGCTAGAATTCAGGGCTCGATCCTTGCGGCGAACACAGCGCAGATATCAAAGATTGTGTTGCTATGTGCTACAAAAATGGTAAAATGTGTTACAGAAATGGGGAAATTTTCAAGGTTATGCTTTTAGATTCCCAAAATGCTGTCGATTTATTTGAACCATTGTTGTTCCCGTTCACACGTAATGGCTCCGGTTTCCAATAATACCTCATTACTCCTGATGGCTAATCCTTTATTCTCAAGATGCTAAGAAATTGTTTGACAACATAATGTAAGCGGATTCTGTCTAGACTAATGATTGCTAGGTTAATCTTTACCCGAAAGATGATAAAATTATTAACATTGTTCAGTTAAAAACATTATTTTCTAGAGATAAAACCAGTCATCTCTCTCTCTCAGTTATTCAATGTATCGTTTAAACTCAACAAAATAGCATGTACATATATTCGTGTAAGTGTTCTGAAACATTTCTTATCTTTTAAAAGCCAAAAATTGTCATTAAAACAGCAAATTGTATTATATTTTTCTACAAATATTTTCCCTACATCCTACCCAATATTATGGAAACTGTTCCAGTACTAATTAGAACATCAACTGGATCATTAAGCATGGTGAAAAAAATACACGAGAGTGTTAAAAAATAGATTACAAATATCGTTACCGGCTCTTGATTATGACCGTTTTAGTATTATTATCTTTCACCTCATAAAGACGCAATGTACTCCATTCTTTACTAAAAATAAATTCAGAAAAGTTTTTTTGAATAACAGTAAGGACTTACTGAAATATCGAGTAAGTAATAATTGCATTATTTACTTCCCATAACACTGTTTAAACTTGTGAAAGATTGTCCTAAAAATTAAGTTTTTAGTCTTTGTCTTATGTCTTTTAGTTTTTTTGGCTTATCTCTTTTAGTTTTTGTCTTATCTCTTTTTTGCCAAACTAATATATTTCAATTTATAAATATAACAAAATATATGTTTTTGGATATTTACAACTTTTACTTTAGAATTATTACTTAATTTATGACATATCAAATATTTAATTATTTGAACTCGAAATAAACTCTATATCATGATGTTTAAGTTATTTTGCAAAAATGTTTTAAAATCCACAGATGACAAATACATTTACCATACAATAGTCAAAGTGTATGCCTTGTTAATTCAGATACATAAATTTTCATTGCATATTTTATTTTTGTACGGATTTGCATTTCTTTGTACTGACACATAGTAAGATTTCTTTAACTGGAAACAAATTTCCAATAAGTTCTTCTACATAAAACCTATTTTTGTTTTGTTTGTTAAGCTAGTAATATATTTTATTGAAGGCAATATTATGAATTCACTGGTACTTTTTTTTCGTCAGGAAATATGAATAAACAACTATGATAGTTGTAATTTCAGCTGTATGCTACCTGATAACAACATATTTCAAATAAAGATCTCAATTACTTTATTCTTGACAGATGAATTGAGATTGTTTCAATTGGCTGGATCTATTAATATTCATAATGCGATATTAGGCCGGACGTGGCCTAGTGGTTAGTGTGTCCGGACTGCGAATCCGAAGATTCATGGCTCACGTCCTGTTACCACAAAAATACATTGTGCACTTTAGGGCCGTGGGTTCGCTATAAGAGTTACGATCAAGTCCCATAATTTGGTCAAACAAAAGTAGCTGAGAAGTTGACGGTGGGTGCAGTTGACTAAGATGTCTTTCCTCTAGAGTCTAGAGTATATCAGTTCAAAATTAGGTATAGTTATGCGCTGAAAGTCCATTTCGTGAAAATTCTAAGATAAATAAACAAACAAAATTTGACATGAGCAACATTTATTGGATAAAGAATTAACTGTAAGAATACAAAAGGGCATGTTGAAAGTTGGATTGGAGCAAACGTTTTTCTCTTTTTCTATTCCTTGCAACACGACATGGTAACAATATAACCACGAACCAAAGTACGAATTACTAATACTATTTCACTTCTCATGTATTTCTAGGGTAACTACGATTTGTTTCTTTTATTAAAATTTAATTTGTTTTGAAGTTTTCGTGAAATGAAATTCAAATCAAAAATACACCCAGTTAATAAAAAGCTATGTATCGTGGATAGTAAACAAGTTACGTCTTATTGGATTCCCATCATATAATAACTCCTGAATACATACTATTCTTAGTGAATAGATGAAAGAAATTTTGGAATACCTCTTAACCACATCTCACGTGGTTTAGCAGCTAGAATACCTAGCCCGGGTTCAGTTCCCGGCATGGTAACGTATTTAAACCAATTGTTTTCTTTCCTGCTTGTTTGCGAAATGCATATCCGTCAGTTATAAAAAGTTGTTCAATAATAGTGTCAGTCAATTTTTCTTCTTCTCAAGTTAAGGCTTTATGTATTTAGGTCTCAAAAGTCGCTCATTTCATTATTTCTACGGGGATCAGAAATATTAACTCCAATTCTGAGAGATTTATGTGTCTATGGAACTGTTTTCAAATACTGCATTACCTTTCACCAACATTTCAAAAAAAACATACCAAGATCAATTTTTAGCCGCAGCATAGCGGCTCATAGAATGAATACAAACTTTTAGCTCATAACTACGTCATCTCTTGACCAATTTGAGATCTGATTACAATTTTGGACAGAGAAAGTCACCCCTTCCGATTGATGTGTTTGATCACGCCCAAAGCCTCATAGATTAATTTACTCTAACCCTGCCTAAATGAATTTCAATTTGAGGGTAGGCTGGTAAAAATCCTGATGAGTAATAAAATTAATCAGGTAGACGCGCGCCCCACGCTTGGTATTGTTGGGGTACATGTATTTCTAGGGTAACTAAGAATCGCGAAACTGTTTACTACAGCAATTTGCTCCTAGATAATCGGAGATCATTAATTTCGGAGCACTTTCATTTCATCACTTTACACAGTCTAAAACGTTTTTTAAACAAGTGTTTATATTTAATATCATTTACTTTTTTGTAGTTTCTCATTAAAGAAGAATACACAATTTTTTCCATAAACTAGAAATATGTTTCACAATTAAATGTTTTGTAGTTTCTCATTAAAGAAGAATACACAATTTTTTCCATAAACTAGAAATATGTGTTTCACAATTTAATGTTTTGTAGTTTCTCATTAAAGAAGAATACACAATTTTTCCATAAACTAGAAATATGTTTCACAATTTCATTTTTTGTAGTTTCTTATTAAAGAGGAATACACAATTTTTTCCACAAACTAGAAATATGTGTTTCACAATTTAATGTTTTGTAGTTTCTCATTAAAGAAGAATACACAATTTTTCCATAAACTAGAAATATGTGTTTCACAATTTAATGTTTTGTAGTTTCTCATTAAAGAAGAATACACAATTTTTTCCATAAAGTAGAAATATGTGTTTCACAATTTAATGTTTTGTAGTTTCTCATTAAAGAAGAATACAATTTTTTCCATAAACTAGAAATATGTTTCACAATTTTATTTTTTGTAGTTTCTTATTAAAGAGGAATACACAATTTTTCCCATAAAGTAGAAATATGTGTTTCACAATTTAATTTTTTGTAGTTTCTCATTAAAGAAAAATACACAATTTTTCCATAAACTAGAAATATGTATTTCACAATTTCTTCTCCTTTGGAATGTGTTTTTTAAGGCCTATACCCTTCACAGACCGTCAGTGTTGTTAAAAGATCCTGAAATGGATAATTATTTCCAGTCATAACAGGAAGATATATTATTACCTCTCTACTTTTCGATCTTTATGAGGCAGTTACAATTAACATGAGGGAATATTTATCTATTAAGTAATGCTTAAGCCTAACAAGCCCACAAGTGGCACAGTGATATGTCTGCGGACTTACAACGCTAGAATCCGGGTTTCAATACCAGTGGTGGGCAGAGCACAGATAGCCCATTGTGTAGCTTTGTGCTTAATTACAAACAAACAAACAATAAGCCTATCATTTGTTTGTTTGTGCATGGCAAACTACTCAGGGTATTCACCACCTTCCATAATGTTTAACTACCGACCAAAGGGAAAGTAACTGGTTGGCAGCACCCAGCGCCAGCTCGTGGTCTAGTTCTTACCAGCGAATAGTGGAATTGACTGGTACATTATAACGCTCTCACGACTAAAAGAGCGAGAATGTTCGACGCGGATTTTGATCTCACGACCCTAGATTATAAACTTCAAGTCTACTTAACACTGAGCCACAGGTGGGCCCAATAAGAGTCAAGAGTATGTTTTAACTTTTTTTAAAATCTCCATTGACATACAATATATACGTTATTTGTTGTTTTTTTCAATGAATTTTTTCCTGTGTTGCCTATTACCCTTAATATAGTGTAGATATGACAGCGGTAGAATAGGTTTTGTCTGAGAGAAAATAATAGATATTTAATAATATAGATATTAACTCACTAATGTTTACTATAATCTCATATGTTGAACGATCTTATATCTCACAATATGACAGATTGATGTCATTGGAGTGTTCACTATATGCAGACACCTCGTGATGCTGATATATTTTAAAATTATCATATATCTATTTTTCTTTCATCGATACTTAATTTTTATTATTTATTTTTCATTTGGTTAGATTAATGATATACCTACTTATAAAAACAAGGCCTAGCAACTTGTGTTTTGGTTTAATACAGGGACTTTCGGCTGGATTTACCTCTTTTGTACAGTTATGCTTCCTGTTCGTTTATAACGCACAATTGATTTCTATTTTTAAATTTCAGAATCAAACAAAATTGAAAGTTTTGAAATCAGTTTGATAGAACTAGTTTTAGCTTCTTTCTGAAATTATTTCAAAAAATTGGTTAATATCGACGCTTTAACACCCTGACATTACTTCCTAACCAGCCATTTAAAATTTATTTGCTAATTGGATGCCACATACGCCACTTACTGAACAATTGTTTATTTGTTTGCAGCTATACAATTGGCTATCAATGCTGCATCAACCACGGGTAACGAAACTAGGTTTTTAGCGTTATAAGATTTACCGTTGAGCCACTGTGGGCGTTAGGGAACGAAGTCTTCAAGCTATATATGGTTTGTCCATATGCCTCCAAAGGCGGCAAAAGGCCCTAACCATGGACCCTATGATTCACAGTCCGACATGCTAGTTACTAGGCCAAGCCAGGCCAAATATGAAAAACAATTCAACAACGAACTGAAATACGAATCTGGCCAATAGCGAGATATTTTATAAGGTAAATTAATAGCTAATGTAATTTGTTTTAAACTCACATTAAAACTCTTAGAACGTACAAAAACACATTAAACTGTTTCCTGAATGGTCGCAAAACTCACGATACACGACACAATTTGTTTTTCAAGTGATCATTCTTCATAGTTCATGTGTTTTAAAAGATTAAATACACTTAATGGGAATGCTACCATTGGTTTATGCAAATTACGTGACACTTAATTATGTTTAATAATAAGCTGCTCAAATTTCCCTGCGTTTAAAGGATGAAATTTACCTTAAAGTTGGGTTACCCTTTTGTATTTGTACTGCAGTAAAAAATCAAGGATACTAACATACGTTATACATAATAACTGTACAATCCATAACAGCAACTTGAAGAAAACTAGATTTTTAAGAATCTAAATATCAAAAACACAAACTTGTTACTTATACTTTGTTTACTTATCAATATTACAAGAAAAATCAATTGACTTGAGAAATATTTACAATATACGGACATTTGTTTTATTATTTTCTATATTTATACGTTCATCTACATTAGTAGGGGTAACCTGGCTCAGTGATTAGTGTTTTGGATTTGTGTTCGACAGGTTACGAGTTCGAAGTTCGTCTCAGGTATGTTGTGTCCTTCAGCAAGACACCTTACACAAATTGTTCAGTCTACCCAGCTTTATAATGGGTACCAGTGGGTAGCTGGGGTTAACCTACGATGTAGTGAAATCCCAACTAGCAGAATGTGTCATTATTCTTATCGTTAACGACGTTAGAAATTTACTTGAAACGCGTATTCACTAAATCCCAAAGTAATGAAATAACTAGAAGTGGAAATTTGAATTTGATTCCTTGAAATCAGGGTTTTTATATAAAATTTCAGTATCGTTATGGAGAAATGTTGTGATTTCTGGTTATGCTGTTTTTATAAAATCATTTTTAGACTACAGATTTCTCAATGTTCGTATATACATATGTTATCAAAGCACATGAAGATGTGTGAAAGAGAGAAAAAAAAAACATCCACGAGGTCACTGTGTGTCATACAAATAGTGATAAATGATCACATCTTATATTCGCCTTTTGAATAACATAAAATACTAAAGATAAAAGTATATTTTGGAAAACACCCTGAAATACTTGACAAGAACAAATTGAGTTTGGTTTGTGAAGTTCTCGAAGCAACAACACCCAATCTGATAAAACTTCAACATGTTGCATTAATAAAGGGTTTAGTATCTACCACACCTAGTAATTATAAGAAACCTAGGTTATGGGGAAACAGAGAATGACTCAGAAACTCTATAGAGAAAGGAGAAGGTTCTCTATAGTGCTATTACCAAATTATGAGACTGTTATAGAGCAGAATAATTTCTTCAAATATTCGAATTATAGTGTTACGTGCTGTTTGCTTCAGATTGGTTTTCTCACACAGATCAGTTAACTGTGAACAAAAGCTTCCAATTTACTGTTAAATGGTCTATCAGCGAAACCAGGCAAATTAAGTGAAATTCAAATATCTCCAATGAAATATCTAGATGTTCAGAATGTTTGATTCCTCCCTATCTTCAGTGTCACTATCTCCATTGCGGATGCAATCGATCCTACAAACTCGTTGAAAACAGTAATTTTAATACATGAACTCAGTCGAACATTTTATTTCAGAACACTTAAGTCATTTTAGGCCATTTTGTCTACTGACATTATCTTTGATAATATTTACAATTTGGCTTTCGTTTCACGACGTACTGGACATATTTACCATAATAGTAGCGTCATTTGTCGCCAAATATTGGTCGTTCATGATTTCTCTCAAGAGTTTGTGTAGACATTTGACATAGAGCACTGATAATTACTTTCTTGTAAATAGCCGTCTCTAGATGGCGCTTCTCGATTGATACGCCGAATATTAGAAATATTGTTTACGGGTTCAACTTGTTTTCGAAAGAGCATGTCATAACAGGTTGTAACAAAAAGAAACCAAAAAGGAAAAGTCTGAAATTATTGATAACATAAAAATGCTGAATTTTTTCCAGAAAAAGACTTAGCGAAGTTTAAATATAGAAATAAAAATGTCATTTAAGTAGTAGAACCATTAATAGTTTACAAAGTTAATAATAAGTTAACTTATTTAAATTACCTTTTTCACTGATTTTAATTAACTACTAAGAGTGTAAAATGAACCAGTAAGCCTAAATAATCATTTTATTTAATGATTACTCAATAAAGTTCTACTATTATTGTTTCTCATCGAAATAAATTCTGACATTATCTACTTTTGTGACTGGTATTATTCACCTTCTGGTGATATAATTTGAAATATGTTGACCTACGAAGTTTATGTGTCATAAGTTATCTAATTAGTAGAACAAGATTGGACAAAATGTGGTAAAGTGTTAATTGTTCTCCACACAATAGACAACGCTCTAAGTGTAAGAATTTAATGTTTTTTCCAAGGATGTTGATATGATAATGAAGCAAGGCAACTTTCGTCTCATAAGATATAATTTTTTTTTTAGGTGAGTATTCATCCTAAATCATTGATTAATACTTTATATATATTTTATACACACCACTCTGCAATATTTAATAGGTGCAGATAACAAAAATTGTGAGCACTTAATTCTAACAATCTGGTGTATCTGGGGTGTTGCCATATTAATGGGTGGAATACAATAACTCAGTTAACACTGATGGTGTTGAAAAATCTTTTATTAGACTGAACCTTTACAAGTTTCCTGCTAATTCAAGAAATCGATTCAGAAAAAAGGACACCCTTTTCTATCTCTGTTCATTACTTTTATTCATAACGTAGTTGGCGATCAAATGTTTTTGTAAATCTCACCTTTAGTACATTTTTCCACTTGCAGGCCTTAGGTTTGACAACTTTTAGACCTCTAAACATATGGCAGTTATTGATAACACTCTAGAGTCTATTTTGTAAATAGGAAATCTATGAATAAGGCTCTATTAGTCTTCTTTTCGCCGAAAGTTTACTATCGTTAAACTGTTAAAATAAAGCATTTTGTCGATGTATGATTGTGAGAAAACGATGTCAAAGGTTTCTACGAATTCTGAAAAAAAAAGTGATGTTAAATAATCGACTAAAGAGAAGAGGGTGGATGATAAATGAAGACAACAGAAGGAGAGAAAGTATTTCTGCTTCCTCTTGTACTTTAAATTAAAGAGATGAATGACCCTCAACCTTTTATTAAGAGATTAGTTGAAAGAGATGCCTAACAAGGGCAATTTGTCGCTATTCAATTTGTTCGATATTTAGGATTACCTGTATATAATCGTACAACGCAAGAGCCTAGAAACTGTACTGAAAAGTACTTATACGTTTGTTTACGATCAAAAATTTACCCGGGAGCTAACTTATTAAGAACTTTGAGTAATCTGCATTAATAAATTTCCTTTATTCTGTTATGAAATATGATAAGTGATTACATAGAATCATTGAGATTCTAGTTTAATAAGTCAGTATGAATGACTAATCTGAAGGTTTTGAAATGATATTAGCGCTCAGTGATAAATATACTCCAGTATCCGTTAATTAGGTTAGTCCTTTTTATTACTATTTATTTTATTATTTTATATATCGTTTCGTATATGTATTTAAATTTGAGTATTATTATGGAAACATGCTCAACTGACCAAGTAAAAAACTCGATCATAAAGATCTTTGGATGAAACCAATATATTTTCTCAGAAAATCCTTGCATTCTATTCAAATACCTATCATTATAATAGAAGCTGCATGATATATGGATTATCGTTTTTGCTAAAATCATATTAGAAAACATGTGTAACGGGAACATAAAATGTTCAATTTTTAGTATTGTAAAGCATATATACAAGTATTTAATCGTTACTTATTCTGGTATCAATCCCATTAACAGTTTCAAATAATATTATAATGTTTTTGAATGAGTAATTTGAATGATATCAGTGATTGGTCACGGTCCTCTTTCTTACACTATAAACTTTCTCATCTCATATCCAATTAAAAAATATATATATATATACTTAGAACATTTTTAGAATATCAAGGTATTTATAGCAGAATTATCTCTCAATTACAAATTCATTACTTCTAGGTTATTTTCAAGCGATAAATCATACATTTATGATTAATTTGAAATTTTATATTTTGCAGTTAATAGAGGAATAAATGAATTATAATACGGAAATAAAATGTTTTATTTTGGGAATTTTATTCTGATTTGTAATTTAGAAACATACTTAATTTTTTAAACGTTGAGTGTCCAGTTAAAGAAGGATAACAATTTGGTGTTACAAGGTCGGTTATTTCTAGTATTAAAATAAACTTATTTTTTATTTTAACTAATACTTATTAAGATCATGCTTAGTTGTAGTATCACGATTTGTTATTAAGGTTTTTATGTAACATGAGTATAATGCGTACGTTTTGAAGGAATCAATTTTTAAAAGGATACAGCAAATAATTTAAAATACTTTTGATAAGAGCTTAATATTATAGCCAGGAACATCAGCACAAATCTACAAAGTTCTTAATTAAAATGTTAATCTACTATCTAACCTTTGAATTGGTAGTTTTCAAGTGCTTGGTTGGAGAAGCGTAATTACTGACACATTAGGAGGCCAGAACCAATTACATCGTTGCTTTGTAACGCTGGTATTCTTGATCCCCCTTTCTCGTTGTTTTCTTCACCACGAGTGTAGCGAGTGGAGCTTAATTTACAGAACAAAGATTAGAGTTTAGTCTAAGCTGTCATTCGAAGTAAATTACAAAATAACTTTTCTAATATTATATTTATATTCCTAGGTATTACGAGAAACCTCAGTGATATTTTAAACATTCGGATATCTAATTTCTAATTAAAAAAAGAACAAAGCCACTACAAACATCTTTCACTAAAATTGTTAATAAGTTGTGTTGTTTAGGAGATTTAAGAAGAGAATATCAATATTAAAGTTCTTCAATGCCAACATTTGATTATTTAACTTTAGATAGATATTTTAATCTACTTGGTGACACAAAATTTATAAATTTACTTCAGGACTCAACTTTCGAAAGCAAGAACAAGGACAGGATATTGAAAACTCCTGTATTAGCACAGTTTGTATATATATTCAAAACTCTTATATTCCTGTATTAGCACAGTTTTTATCTCTACCAAGTTTGCAAATGTCTACTTATATTATTATGAAATCTAATTTAACAATTCAAAAAGCTATTAAATTGTGGTAACGCCTTGGTATTTTCGTGCGTGCGCGTATGTATGAAGGGTGTGTGTGGGGGAGCGGAGGGGGAATAAGCACGATAAATGCTATTTATCTCTGATAAGCAAAATTCTACTTTCCGAAAATGCTCATGTTATTGGGTTTCTTTTCTGATACTAGATTATTAGAAATATAACAGACACACAATGATTCGTCAAAAATCGAACATGAAAACACCGAGAATTGTGATAATAGGATCAAGGGCTTAAAACATCATGATGAATTTTACATGATGTTTCGTAAGTATAAAAACAGATCTTACATAGAGAGTGTCAAAACCAACAATTTGTCAAACTTGTAGTCGTGGACTCTAAAAGTCAATAAAACTCGTCCAATTGGGTATGAGAAGTCATCTATGTGAACTTAAAAGAAATCTATAATATATATATATATGCGTGTGGGTATTGTAAGTCGAATATTATGCTCTGGTTATATTGACACAAATGGTATACTTGAGATATCAGCCAAAGATATTTTTGATCTACAAATGTGACACTTATAGTACAGTATGTGGACGAATATTATTTTTGAATTTAGTCACTTCGCGCCTACTTGTCTATATAAATTTTTTATCTTTCAGATCAGCAGGACTATGATTGGTATGTATTCCTTTTTAGTTATTTTACTTAGAGCAAGACATAAAGTAGAATTCGTGCCTTTTTGCGTCTCTGGGGTGAGGGTTTTAGTACGGAAAGATGTTAGTTGTGTGGGGTTTTGAGTAGTTGTAAGAAATGAGGTATTGGAAAGCTGATATATATTAAAACGATGTTGATATCCATTTTAATTCTGCCAAGCCCTCAACCTCAATAGAATATAGCAAAATATTTGTGGTTTATAAATTTCGTGATTCTAAGTTAGCATAGTAGCAAGAATAAAATATCAGGAATCATTCAAGTGCATGCAATTTGTTTTCAAAGGAAACAAAGTTTACATCTAGTTTCAAGAAAGCATGTAGAAGTTCAATGGGGAGGGGAATTGAACTTAGATCTTTTATGCACAAGGCACAAGCTTAAAGAAAAGTTTCAAAAATCTGTATTCTCTGCGAAAACTTCCAGTCAATGAAAATAATTTGCTCAGGTTTATGCTACTCAACCTGAGAACTAGATGAACAATTGTTTTCATTTTGTTTGAATATTCACAAACAGCTTCCATTTTGTGCTTATTTATAGCCACACACTATAAGGTACGATACACAGCTGATGGCATGAAAATGGTAAGGAGTATCTATGTTTAGGAGGAGAAGGCGACTAGTATGTTGAAACGTATAATGGCTTATAAACTGAAGATCATACTAATTAATTATTCTCTTCAGTAACACCCAAAAAAGTAAAAAGAAACTATTTTAGAATTATAGTTGATGAAATAAATGATCATCTTTAAAGAATAAGTTTTAAGATTCCAAATACAAAGTTCTTGTAAAAAAAAAGAGAGTCCGTTGATATCCAAGTTTATTGAAATTAAGCAACACAGTAGTTTTTACTCTTTGTAGCTTTATATATTTCGTAGAAAAATTCTACAGTTTTGTGTAATTTGCGCATATACACACGCATATACATACGACACTCATATACACTCCCATAGATAACAAATTCTACCCGATTTCATTTTATAAGAACTAGAAAATTATTTTATAAGTCTTTGATTAGGAGTTTTTGTGTATCTAAGGTTTCAGACCGAGTGTAGTCTTGTGGTTCGCATACCGGACTGTGAATCCGAAGGTCTATGATTCTTGTCCTGTTGCTGCACTTTGGGGCTGTGGGTGCATTACAAGGATTACGGTCAAATTCCATTGTTCGATTAGAGTAGTAGCCCAAGATGTGGTGGTAGGTGCTGTTAGCTAGTTGCCTTTCCTCTAGTTCAAAATTAGAGACGACAAGTGCATATAGCCCTTGTGTAGCCTTGCGCGAAAACTTAAAGAACAAAGAAACAAACAAAATAAATATTTTTAGGAACAATTATAATATTGAAAAGCAGTTACAAAACTTTTCTCTTACCATTTGCATCATCTTGCAAGTCTAACTACTAATTCTTGGAGTTACTAACTGAACTGAGTTCGAAGTATAAGAATGAACGGCAGATATCTACTAAAAAATTTCGAAGTCAATGTTTTTTGAATACAACTGGTCTTTTAAAATCATTAGTAATTTACAATTTTGTAAAGCTTTAAAGTTTTAAAAATAAAGAAAAAGACAAATGGTTATTTGAGTAAAACGTTAATACATTATCAATCACTAATAGTTGCAGTGAGCGGAAATAAGTAGCTAATTCAAAATTTCAAATTGTCTGTGTGAACTTGATTAATCCTAAGAAGGAGCCATGTTGAAGGTTTATGATGTTCGTTAAAACTTAGTGATGTTTACTGTAAAGTGATCTCTATTGAGATAAACTTCTAGTAATACAACCGAAGAACAGAATTAAGATTAGCATGTGTTATGCGTGCAAAGTTAACACACTGTGTTTATTTGCTTGCTATCTATTCTACAGAAATAAAAAAATTATCCAATCATTAACCTTTTATGTCCTTATGAAGTCATTGAAGAATCAACACGGTGTAATAGCTTCAAAAATACTGATTTCAGACTTTTATGAATTCCATTCGTTGATTCCCGTTTTGAATCTTATGAATCTATATAAATAAATAAAATACTGTTTGTTGTATGTCCATGTAACTACTTCGCAGGGTGTAGATGGATCTTCACCAAAATTGGTATAGAGGTTCATTAGATCCATGCGAGGGTACGTACACATTGTCAGTTTTGCATTTTGCGGTTTTTTATGGGCGTCTTTTACCATTACTTTGTCCCCTGTAGATGGATCTTCACTAAATTTAGTATGGAGGTTCACTGGGTCCATGGGGAAATACATGCAAACTTGCGGTTTCACATTTTGTGTTTTGCAGTTTTATGAGCGTTTTACATTTTTTACAACTATGTATAAGGGAAGCAAGTTTCATGTCGTAAGATAAACTTGCATTAATCACGAATTTACATAACTTCCGTCCAGGGGACGGATACTCCAGCTAGTAAATAATATTATTCCGTTTCTACATTGTAATGGCTTTCTACCAATTAACTTTGCATCTTTAAGCTTTTGTTTTTGTTTATTTCTTAAATTGTACCAAATGTGGCCTAGTGGTTCGCGTATCAGACTGGATATCTAAGGTTCTCATGTTGCAGATAAAAATATAATTGTTAACTTCGCAGCGTTTCGCCTTCTTCCCTGACGGTCAACAAGGGGCCTCAAATTCTAGTCAAAATTACTAAATATGGAAAATGTAGCTGTTTATTCTCGCCTATGTTTGCTGAAATACTTCACTAAGTGACAAGTGACGTGCCATGTTTGGAACTTTACCGCATCCAAGAGCCCTGAGCCCCCCCCCTCTCCCCAACAATGAGAACTTAGTACCATTTTCGTATGTGGGCACTTAGGCGTGAACTTAATGGATAATTTAAAAACATAAAAGGTCTCCCGTTTACCATATCGAGGGTTTCGCTTAAGATAACAAAACCATTTGGCAACCCTTGATAGATCAACTGGGAAAACACAGTACTACATGGATACTTTATGGTTGTCTAAGAGAATACACTAGAGATTTCTCTGTGGATTAAACCTCTATGAGTGCTTAGGAGGAAACTAAAAGTTTCTCAGTGGGTTAACTCTTCATGGCTGCCCAGGAGAAGGCTTTCAAAGTTTCTCAGTGTGTTAACTCTTTATGAGTGCTCAGAAAGAGATATTAATTTTTTTTTCAGTGGATTAACACTTCATGGGGGCCCAGGAAAAGACACTAAAAGTTTCTCAATGCATTAACCCTATATGATTGTCCAGGAAAAGACACTAAAAGTTTCTCAATGCATTAACCCTATATGATTGTCCAGGAAAAGACACTAAAAGTTTCTCAATGCATTAACCCTATATGATTGTCCAGGAGTAGAGAGTAAAAGTTTCTCAGTTAATTTTTTTTTGAATGCCAAGAAGGAGACAGTGAAATTTGGTATATAAATACTGACACTCTTTTAAAGTTGTGTATATTCTAAGTCTAAGAGCAATAAAATATAAAACAACTTACTGAATTTTTTTAAGCATACGCGCATCATATACATATATATCTAATTTGACTAAACTAGAAAAATAAATTTGATAAAACTTTAATTAGTAGATGGTTTCCGCACGAAGTAAGTTAACGAATCCTTTACATCTAAAGCAATATAGGGATGTTATTGATTTTGCATTCACATCTTACACTATTCACATGTTTTTGCCACTAAATGTTAATTAAAGAAAGTGCAAGTGAACAAAATATTATTCTGACGCCACCACTTTGGATTTACTCTCTTAGTAACATGTTCTTCAGTTTAAGAAACCAATCTTTAATGTCGTCTGTAGTTAGAAATTGAAATGTGTTGTTTTGTTTCACGGGATTTCATTCACAGCTTTGTGAAGTAGCTTGTTAAACACTGAAATTAGCGCTTTTGTCTGCCAATTTGCATATACGATAAAATAACAGATTTGATTTTTATCTCTCAGACGTTAGTATAGTTGACAGCCTTTGGCCGTCACAATGTCCCAAACTAATGTCATTAGAAATTTTATTTACTTGCGCTCTATAAACATTCTGCACCGTAAAATTGTTTTTGATGCATCACAAACTTCCCAGCTGTGCACCTCATACGACAACAGTTGTTAATTAAGGCTCTTGAAAGTATTTCGAATATTATCGCTGATGGTTATTATGAATATATACAATTATTCAGTGAAGCAACATGCTAATTTGAATTGTGTAAACAGAACGATGGTCGTTTATGACATTTAGTGACATCATACTATAGAATTAAAGCTCAATTATTTTAATATTCATAAAACTTTTTGCTAAGAAAAAGACTCTTTTTATAATCATAAAACAAAATGTTATATATAAACAATTAATTAAAGCAGTTCTCAAATTATTTTACATGTTAGTGTTCTTGCAAATGATCTTTGTATCAAAGAAATGGTCTATCTCAATTGTTACATGATAACTTATTGTTGGCATGCTCGAATTTTAAAACTTTTTCATACCTCAGTGAATTACAATTTTTGTATTTACTTTTAGATAAGCATCAAGTAATAAACCTAAAATGCATACATTAAGTCAGGAGGCAAATAAAAGTTTCAGAGTTATACAAAATGATTACAAAGAAAATTCTATATTCCAAATTATTATATATTAAAACTCTTTGTTCAAAGGGAACACAATGCCACATTATATTATTCTGCATACCCAAACCACCTTTCTCGCAAATTCTCATTACTTTTATTTATCGTCATTTTCTCTCCCTCATTAATACGATACTGATTATTTGAATAACGTTCGCGTCTGTATTCAAGATATTGGGGTGATCAATGAAACTTTGTACAGAATAGATGACGCTTCTCGAAGCTCATTTAGGCATAGGCCTGATATGCTAATCGAGAAGGACAAAAAACATATTACACGCATTTCTGTGACAGTTTTTTAAACACTCTTTATTATGTTTAAGCTTTTCTGAATAAAATGGATGATTTTCGATGTTCGTAGAGTGAAATTTTGTTTTTCTAGAACAAGTAAGTTTTAAGATATAATCATTTAAAATTGGGATTTTTTAAAAAAACCTGTAACTTGTTATCATGACGTATTGCTTTAATCACATAACTTTGAAGGTTTTCAATTAGACAAGAAATATCTCGGCAAAACTTTCATTAAAAAACAACAACAGCAGATTGCTTAAGACGAATATATTGCAATGAGTTTAAGCAGTGGTGAATATTGTAATGTTTTTGAAGAGTCACCCTTAGCTCTAAATTATCCCAATGGGGTCATCGGTATGTATACGGACATATAGCACTAAAATTCGGCGTTCGATTTTCAACATTTGAAAAGTGCAGATAGCCTATTGTGGAGCTTTACGCTATATAAACAACAACAACCCCAACTTGACTCTAAAACTTTGTAATATTTTTTCAAGAAACAATAATTCTATTTACCAACAAATGTATACTGGATCCACTATAAGACGTTGCACCGTTTATTCTATTTACCAATAGACGTATACTGGATCCAACATAAGGCGTTGCTCCAATTATTCTGTTTATCAACAGGTGTAAACTAAATTCACCATAATTTGTTGGTTCACTTACTTTAGTTACCAACAGGTGTAAACTGCATTCACCATAAGGTGTTACTCCATTTATTCTATTTACTAAGAGATGTACACTGGATTCACCATAATATGTTGCTCCATTTATTTTATTTACCAACAAATGTACACTACATTCAACACCAGGAGCTGCTCCGTATATTCTGTGTAAGCTTTAAGAGTCATGTTTTCATTATGGAAGAAAATAAAAGAGACAAAGTTTTGTGCTAATTCAAAAATGTATTTAATGTACACAAGCTTTCAAGCTCATTTATGAGCTTTTCGTCAAGAGAGAGACAATCTGAGTATGAATGTTACGACAAACACTGAATTCACCATAATTTGTTGCTCCATTTATTTGGAAGAATATTCAGACGTATTACCCAGGTTCACGTCATTTGAACGGATGATATGTTACTTAGCGTTCTCAGTTTGGGGCGCTTTATAAACGTGACACTCAATCTCATTATTCAGTTAAGAAAAGCTGTTTAGGAGGAGGTGCTGTTTACTGGTTGCCCTAAATTAGGAAAGTCTATGCCAGAAACTTTGGGTCGGTCTTTGTCTTGACTATTTCACCCATATGCCGCTAAGTGGTGGCTTTTAGGTTGAAATATCAAATATTGTTGCCGTGACGTCACAATAAAGTGGCTATGGATTATAAGCTTACTATCTTGCTATTTGGATGTCGTATGTTTGATATCTTTATAGGTGCTATTTTTAAGGTTTCGTTTTCCAATATTTACAAAACATGCAGTTAGGGATTTAGCTGTTAAACTGCGAGAAATAATTGAATACAACGTATTTTGTTTGACTGAAAGACAAGAAGCCATTGAATAATAGTGAAAACAGAAAGAAGCTTAAAACCAATTTGCACTTAAAACTGCTGAACAGTTTATATAAAGAAAATATTTTGATACAATTAGTTAAAAACAAAGTTGGTATACTGAGCACTCATCAAATACAAGTTATGTCTGAGTTTGAGAGTATTTAGTATTTAGCTGATAAGATGGTGTCGCATGAAATGTAAGCCTACGAAAAGTAGAGCCTTGGATATTAAGAAGAGCAAGGCCACTCCATGTAATTTATTCATTGATTGTGAAAAGATTCCAATGGTGTCTGAACAGCCTGCTAAAAGTTTGGGTAGGTGGTACACTGTGTCCATCTCAGATAGGATTAGAGGGAAAACAGTTCAGAATCAACTATGTGAAGGACTAAAGACTATTGAAAAATGTGGTCTACCTGGAAAGTTTGAGGTGTGGTGGTTTCCGTTTGATCTCCTATCAAAGGGTTTAGTGGCCTTTATAGGCCCATAATATACCTCTATCCTCAGTTGAGGTTATGGAAAGAAAGATTAACCTGAAGCTTAGGAAATGGATTGGGGTCCCTAAGAGCTTCATCTCCAACACACTCTGTGCAGGTACTCTTAAGTTGACACTTCTAATTCCTTCTTTAGTTAAATAATACAAAGTTGGTAAGGGTAGTCGTCTCATGATGTTGAAGAGTCAAAGGATAAGACTATCAGGGAATATTGCCCTGACTCAACACTTGCAGAAAGTGGGATGTAGAGACAGGGGTTGCAGATGTAGAAAGTAGGCTAGCAATGAAGGCAACTGTAGGAGTAGTACTAATGGATAGAAGAGGTTTAGGTTGAGTGTGATTTTTGAAAAGTAGTGTAGAAGAACATAGAAAAATGGTAACAGACCAATTAAGGACGATCAAAGAAGAAAAAACGTAGCACAAACAGTATCTCAGGCGTAGTCAGGTCGATGGACGTGTTGGAAACATGTTGCAGATCGCCAATTGAAGTGGGGAGGCATCTGACAAATGGAGTTATCTAGGCTTAGCTTCTTGCTCAGAGCAATGTATGACTAGCTACCCAGTCCAGTTACTTTAGTTAGTTGGAAAGTGAGCATATGGAGGCACAATCAGGTTTTGAAGGTTCTAGAGCGGTACGCTGTTATAGCTTGTAAGGACGTGGAGGAATATTTAAGTTATAGAGAATATGGAAACACTGAGTTTGTGAAAGAAGGGACAATCTTGAGAAAGAGGAAAGTTATCATTTTACGAAGAGGGCTTATAGTGTTGTTAAATGGGAGGTACACACTGATCTTACATCACAATTAGTGTTTCCTCCTGAGATTGTGCCGAACAACGACTTGATATGGTGATATGAACCTAGAAGTTAAGAAGGTGTTGTTAATAGTAGAGTTTACAATATAATGTTAGCAAAATATCACATGGACGTATGAAAGAAAATTGCTTAGGTATTAAGAGTTTGTTGGGGAGTGTTGCGTTAAAGGCTGGAGTTGAGGTATTTGCAGTGGAAGCAAGATGTTTGTAGGACACTCTATAGGAGATTTCTGGAGGAGAGTCGGAATAGTGGGACAATGCCAGAAAGAGGCATTGTAAGAGGTAGGTCAGGCTGCCAGAAATAACTCTGCATAGATTTGGAACCGGCACAATAAGAACAGGTGCAAGTAATGACTAGTGGTGGCGTTCATTTGCGGTTGGGATTGGCTGTAAACGCTGTACTGGAATAGAGAGCAACACCTACGATTTCCAGCTGATGACCTAAACATCGTGAATTGGTTGAGGCCACTGTAGGTTCTGTCTTAGCTCAGAAAGTGCGTGGATGTCAATAATGCAAAAAAAAAAAGAACAACAACAATTAATTTTCTCTGTTTTTTTTTCCAAAAAATATTGGAATAAACACTTCCTCTAGAGCCTTAGATTCTCAAATAAATCGTAATATCCAGAATTTATTGATACAATGCACCACAATCGTAATATATAAATAAAATCAATAAATGGAAAATACCACACATAAACTGATATGTTAAGTGTGGAATCAATGATAGTTCGGGTGGTTTTGCAGACATCTTCAAATATCCTTTACCCTAATTAAGCCGATAAGATACATTCATTGTAAAGTATCAATTTCTTTTCAACATTTCTGAGTTTGTAGAATGAGACTCAAAGTGGAAATTTAAAATCTATTAATGCTATTGTTACTGAGAGAGATCTGAGTTGTCATGAAAAATATGTATTCTTTATCCAGGGATTTTATTTCTCTTAAAATTGTTTTACATTTTAATGTTACAGCCGCATTTTTCTGCCTCAATTGATTTATAATTTGGTGTAGAAAATTACTACCAGGATTGCTTATCAATCATCACTTTACAACGCTTTCCTACGAGATCGGAATTCGATATCAACATTAAAATATGCAAGTCAAATTAATGTTCCAAAAAAAGTTAACATCACTATTAAAGGGACATTTGTTTTTCTATTAGTTCCGATAGTGAATATTCTGTTTAATTCTAACTAAATAAACGGAATTTTTCAATTACTGGGTTAAACGGCCAGTTCAATGACCATTAGAATTCAGGCTTGCCGTTTCTAATTTTGAACTACTAACCAGAAGGAAGACAGCCAGTCAGCAGCACCCACCACCACAAGGGATTCATACGGCTCTTTGGGAAGAATAACGAGATTAACTGTCACTTTTATAACGGACCCACAGCTGAAAGTACGGAACGTGTTCAACTATATCACATCTTGATCCATAGCCAGACTGTTAAGCCTGTTGATGTTTGTTTAAGGCTTTAAACAAGGTAATATGAAAATATAATTAATATTGTTTAAAAATGGAACCTTTTCTATTTTAACGCTTCAAATACTTAATGTTTTATGCTCAATGTATTTAAGACAAGCTTATCAAGCTAAAGAAATAATTCAATTAAATATGTGCTCTTAGCAAAGTAGTAGAAGTACCAGTCAACGATCTCGTACTTAAAAGACTATTCGATTTTTCTAACGTCGGATTGTAATTACATTTCGACTTATTTCTTAGCGTGAATCTGTTATGGTATAACTAAGTACAGAATTATATGCTTAGTACTGATTCCATTTGAAGGATGTCAATACCAAGAATTACTTAAAAATTTAGAATTTTAAAATCTGTTGATTCAAAACTACGAATTGGTAAAGAATAAAACACATACACAGTTTTTGCATTTTACAAATGATTATTTTTGTTCTAAGATGAAAAATTTTGACGAAGTACTTTCAAAATATTTGGCTTCATTGAAGTATCATATTCAAATTTTGTTAAGTTTCCTTTATAAAAGTGTAAAGACAATGCTAATTATCAATAATTTATGAAAAATAAAACCGTCTTAATAGCACTATTGCTGAATAATTTTGAACAGATTTAATAGCACTATTATTAAATGGTTTTGGAACAGTCTTAATAGTAGTATTCTTGTATGAGTTTTAATGTATAATAATGAGCTTCAATAATTGCTGTGAGGTTAAGTGAGTAAAACGAGTAATTTCTATTGTAGACTGTGTGGTTTTCTGTAAGGGAAAACACGTGTAAGCTGTTGTTATGGTATTCAGTAATAAGCACAAGTATGTTAATCTTGTTGATTTAATTAGTATTTTAAACTGAAAAAGACAAGTATTCTGTAATCTACTTTGTTGAATGTGTTGGAAGTAAAGTAATAAAGAAGAAAAATGAATGCTTATTGTGTAGAGAAATAAAGATAAAATAGATATAACATTTATTGTTTATTATGCAACAGTGTGAAATGGAGAAAACATGTAAGTCATTGTGTTAATCGTTTAGAACTGTAAAGTGAAGACAATTAAATTACAATGTTTGCAAAGTATCGTAATTTGAGAAAGTAAGATACACTGTTGATCTTATAATGATAATAAGGCTGTACTGCTTTTTACTAAACCACTCAAATTTAATACATTTTCTATCATTTTAGCCCCAAGTTTTGGAGGACAGTTTTGAAGAGACATGCTGTTTATGTGTTGTTGTTGTGGATTTAGGAAACTAATCATTATATCGGACCTTCACTGTGTACAGATGAAGGTAAAATTTCGAGTTGAGAAGATCAAGAACGTATATGTTGGAAATATCAAATGGAAAGACTTCCAAAGCGTTACATATATGTTACTGAATGCTATTCATTTCGTTGTTATAAATGCTTAATGTATGACAGAAATGAAGCTTTCTAATCTCGAGTCAGATTGTTATATGTATATACATATTATATTTTTATGACATTATTCCCACCTTTCTTTCTTTAGAATTCATAAAGAATTCTAGTGTGTTTGATTTCATACACAGATAATGACAAGCTAACCGCCACTTTCACGATGTACTTTATTACACTAAAAAAAACAATCTAAACGTATGGCATAAAGAGAAATAGTGGAAAATAATGTAATCACGTAATCATAGCATTGTTGTTTTTATTTCTAGCCAAATGCTATCTACTTGATAACGAGGTGGCAGTCGTGCTGTCACAGTATCGGTACCACACACTATATTATAATAGTCGACTAATAACTATATAGTAATAAGGTCTGTGCTTTAAGAACAGAAAATGTCACGCTATTGCGGAAGTCGCGAATCTGCTGATAGAATCCTCCAATGCCTGAAAACGTTTTATACAATTAATCATAATACAAGTTGACTATTATTAACGCTATGGACATTATTATCGCTATTATCCGGCAAGCTTTTTACTATAAATCAGCTTTTGTCTTTCACCCATTGTGCCATTAGCAAAAACCTAAACGACTGTCTAGCTACTTGTGTTAAATTAAAATCTATGTGTGATAAGCATCTAAAAGACGCGAAACGTTTCGTTTTCGTTTTTTATCTTCTTTAGATAAACTACAAAAAACTCGCGCATTTGAGGCAGCTTGTCATTTACGAAAGGAGAACAATTGTATGTATTATTGATGACCTGGAAAATGTTTCTTCTTTTATTTTATTTCAAACTAGTAGACATGCTATTATGACAGAAAAAAGTCTTTATTGTCTATTTGACATATAGCCGCGCCTGTCAATGAGAAAACATCTTATCTGAAGCTTATATGCACTGTTGTCGCTGTATTTAAGACATCACTAAAAACGGCAATTTTGTCGTCGAGTATACTTCAAATAAATGATCGCTATCAAACTGAATACACACAAAAAAAGAAATTAACGTTCAACCCAAATACGTCTACATAATGATACCATTGATGGGAAAACACATAGGAACAGATAACTATCATTTAAAAATAAACTTTCACGTAAAAATAGCATAAGTTGTGCTAGTTGAACTTCAGTTGGTTCAACTATCTCCTCTATAATAATATACTAGCAATTATCCATATTAACAATTATTGCAAATAATGACAATGATGTTTTAAATGAAGTAATCAGTTATGTTACTCTTCTCCTTACTTTTCAAAATTCTTGTTATGTTGCTTTCACCCACCTGAACATAAAACTTGGTAGAAAAACAAACAATAATAAAACAGTAACGATGTTTTATAACAGTTTAATCTAGTTATATGAATCGAACATTAAACGTTAACATATTAACATAAACTACACAGGATACAGTCATTCTCCTTTACACTATGGTCGTCTGGAGCCCAATGGTTAACGTGGCTGAAATGGTTTAAGAGTCTTTGCCGCAAAAACGCTCTCCTCGTTTTGGTAGCGTGAATGCGCTGTAAAAGTGACGGCCGAATTCCACTATTCAGTTGTTTATTTGTTAAGATTTTTTCACAAGGCTACGCATTGAGCTATTTTCGCATAGCTATCTTTAATTTTAGACTGATAGACTAGGGAGAAAGTTGAAAGTTAACAGCAGCCACCGCCAAGTCTTGAGTTGAGCTACTCCTGTTTAATCGAATAGTGAGATTTGACCACCAATCTTATAGCTCACCAACGAATACAAAGTGCATAATACGTTTTTGAGGCAATGGAACACGAATCACGAACTATCAGGGTCAATTTACGAAAGTCCTAATCACTAGACTAGACCTGATCTGCCTCCCAGTGACACAGCGGAATACTTTATCATTTTTGATTTTTGTTATAATAAGATTAAAAGCAGACGGTTGTAGAAGGTTTTGTTAATAACTAATTGGTGTCGAGAATATAGAAAGTGGCCAGACGACTATGTAATAAAGATATAAATAGTGTGAGACGAGCTGGAAGCAGGAAACAGACAACAATAGACAGATAATAGCAAAAGAGAACATAGCTGAGTAAAGTTAAGTATCGTAAATGTGATAGGCCTAACGATTGACATAGGCCTAATGTTTAATATGTTACAGTGAAACTAACAATATAAAAAAGATAAGAAAGATAATTTTATTCCGTCAAAGCGTGGTTCTAAAGTAATTGAATCAGCCTGGGTACACTTTGAGAAAAGAAACAGAGGATCTTCAGATAAAAAGATGACCAAACGAATTACGGTAACTTGCGCCACAACTGTAAGTGAATCACACACAGAATACTAGTACGATAGTAATATAGTGAAGATAGTTCGACTTGTCAACTGAAATTCTGAAGTAATTGAATAGGCCTAAGTGGCCTTTTCACAACAAGAAGAAAACTATATATAAATAGTGTTTAAGATATGCCTGTAATCTCTATAGTATGAACACTTTATTGTACATACGTTTAACTTGTCCCGAATATATATTATTTGAAAACAAGTAAAGTGTGTGCTGTTTATTCATCGTAGAATTTATCGCTAACAAGTCACAGATACCTATTGCAGAAGCATCGTAAGCCCAGCAACAACATAGTATATATATATATATATTTATAGTATTAAGAAATATAAGTTAATTTATTTCGACAATTGGCAAAAAGAAGAACTTATATATATATATATATTATTATTATTATTAGATTTTCAAAATCTGACAATGACTATAAGTCCAAACAATATGAATAACTCAGTGTCTCTACTGTGTTGAAATATTTCTAATGAACTATCATTATATTACACTTATGGATTAAATATAAAAACTATCTAGTAAAGATAAAATAAAGCTTAGAGATAATCTTGCAGAAAGAATGTTTGTTATTGGAACAGTTTTATATAGGAATCATTTCATATTAGACTAAAGTGAAGATAAAGAATCATAAATGGAAAGAAGAACGCAAGTTTCACTTCTTTTGTTTGACAAATGCGAAATGTTCAACTGTCTTGTTACACATTAAAAGTATTTTACGAACTTTTTACATATTATGCGTATTTTGCGAACGTTTTATTTTTTGCAAAAGAACAGGTGAACGTATATCGTTTTGTTCCCTCAGTAAGATAGATAAACAAACGTATTTACTCGGTTTCAGCTTGTAGAAAAAGAAGACTAGAATGAATATACTACATAACGATTATTAGAAATAAGTTCTCTTCTCATTAAATCTTCAGAGACCAGATACAGCTGCATTACTATTCATCACTAGGGCTTAATCTATCAAGATGGAATTCATTCTGAGATGTTTACAAAGAAATTTCTCTCATTGTTTCTTGACCATTAATTCACCAGGAATATAAAAAAGAAAACACAAAGAGAAGAGATGAGGAATAGCTAAATAAAACTGTATCTTTCTTCAGTATTAAAGTAGATAGAAATTGATGATTACGAAGAGATGTCTTTAAATTTGAGTAATGAAAAGGAAACAAACTGTTAAACAATCCATCGCTGATACTTCTTATATAATATCTTTCTCACGTTCATCAAAAGTATTACTATAAAATATATGATGATTATTGCTAATATTTTGTATTAGCATGAAATGGTTGGAACTAGACAGATAGATTCTAAAGGTGAGAAGTGGGGGAATGTAAGAGTTGTTCTGTTTTCTTGGTCCAATAAGGTTGATTTCATGCAAGAACCTGGTGTGGCCTAGCGATTAACGTACCGCATTGGAGATCCAAAGATTTGAGATGTTGTGAGCCAATCCCACTATTCGTTTAAGACTAGTTGCTTCAGATGTTGGTTGCTGCCAGGTGATTTCTTTCACCCTGATGCAGTTCATAATTAGGGACGGCTATGCCTGAATCATATTGGAGGTGTATTTTACATGGCTGTTTCGCCCATTGTGCTCATAATATGTGAACAAACAAACAAATATTTGATGCATTACTCAAGTATGAAAATTGATGGCCTTATTAAAATGGGAAAACAAAACATCTTGTGTGTGTTAATTTTTGTATATGGTATGCGATACTGTCAAGTAAAATTTTGCAGAAAAACAGTAAAACGGTGATCACTACGTGTTATTGTAAATTATTAAAAAATTTTCATTATTTTTATTGGATTTCGACTTGTTCAAGAGATGTATGAAATAAACAAATAAAAATGTTTGAATTTCTATTAATGTCTAAGCATTTTTTTGTTTCGCTGATATAAAACATTGAAATCTTGTTTTAAATCTAGCTGCTATTTTACATTTTATGCCTGTTCAAAATCTTTTCGAAAACAATAACTTAACATTAGTACAATCAGTCTAATAGACCGCATTTTTTATTAGTATCGTCAATAAATTCTGCACTATACATCAGGCTACTGAAAAATTATATCAATGTTGTACTTTTATATTTGTAATTATAGTCCAAATTCTGAACTCAGCACAAGGTTATACTGGGGAACCAGCATTCAACATGTAAACATGACCAACATTCTGCACTTACTATCAGACTACAGGAGAACCAGTAGTTAATATTAAAGTTAGATGAATCTAAAAAAAAAAAATGTGAAAGGCTAGGCAAAATTCTACTTTTAGTGTCAGGTAGGATCGTGACCAGTTTTGTGTAAGATCAATTCAAATCCTAAATTATAAACATTTTGACTTAGAAATAATCAGAATTCTTTCATTTCAAATTCAGGAACGAACCAAATTGCTGTTCCTATTTTCATCCAATCTAAAATGACTTTCATGGAGTATTCAGTTTACTAATAAAGCAAAATCAGCAAAATCTTCAAATGGGCTTTTGGCATTTATTTTAAGGTCGCGGCGATCGCAATCCAATCCTTGTCATAGTTAGTAGCATATACGATAAACTTTTCTTAATTTATTTTTATTTTTAAAATTCTCAATGAACTAATTACTAATTAACCAAACCTTTCGGCTGCTAAACTGCTTCTGTTATCAGGGGAGTTCGAAGAAAAATTGCTTTCTGCTGGTGGAGTTTAGAATGGAGCTTGGGTTAGTAAATTAGTAATTAAAATGATAAGATGATTCTATAGGCTGCTATAACAAATAACAAACAGTACGTCTTTTACTGGAGAGACTGAATCACTATGACCTATTCATTAAACACGATCCACGCAGAATATAGATAAACGTTTAATGACACGTGATCGTGTGTCTGTAATCTGAACGTTTTTATTGCTTCTACTTATTTAAAGAAACGTGCATATGAAACTTTTATTAGAACTTTTTGATGCTCGTATTTGAAAAGATAATTTGCTGTTTCTTAAAGAAAAGCGTTACTGAAATTCAAACTGAGCCTTTTTAATTGAAAATACTATATTCCGTTATCTAAGGAAATGCAATTAATGATCTGGAATATGCATGGCTTTTTTGTCGAATTTGATATGTTGAATTTTAAATATGTAAGAAAGTATGTTTAGTAATATTTACAGGCGACATTTTTGAAATTGTGGTCATATTCCACTCACAAGCTAGCACAACTAAACTTGGCATAAGTGCTCAAGTATTACGGGCGAGCATTCGTTATGGACCCCCTTGGTGTACCTATAGCAGCAACACCAGGCAATAACAACAACAAACTTTCTCTGCTACGAAAAAAATCCAACTGTTCAAAATCATGTTCAAAATCACTGATCAACTCTAGTTTTGGAGTTATGATAGATTTATTCAACATATTCTTATATACCGTTAAAATAATAAATTCTTCTTTAAAACTTTATTCATTGAAAGTTGAATTTAAGAATGTTCAAAAACAATACATAATAGCAATACCAGTTTTAAAAAGCAATGAGTATATTAAGATTATATACTGAAAATACATTCAGGCTACGTTCAAAACTTTCATTTCTTTTTGAAATGATTTTTATCATTTTGGCTGTCCCAGAGACACAAAAAAGCAACAATGTTTGGTATACCCACTCTACAGGCCTAGCAGGAGTGCAATAACTTTTACATAACCACCTATGTTCCACCTGTGGTGATCATATTTGATGGCCTCAAGCATAATATGCATACTTTGATAAGTTTCTTTCATGTTCACAGCATTTACAGCAGGAATCGATGGCTCAGTGTTACCAATGTGCAAAAGTACAGCTTTGACTAACTTTAGATGAGCTGATAAAATAATCCATTCATTACATGTTCAGTACATACTTTTTCCATTAGTGCATCAATTGGTATAGAAACACAAAGTATTTGGCATGCTGTAATGAGAAGCAAGACTTTGATAGTGACTTCAGTAAATTGAAATTCTTCTTCCTGGAGATAATAAATTCCATTGCTGTAACCGAGAACCAATGCTGCTTTATTAGAGACAAGTCATGAATCAGATCATTTAGCTCTTCTTGTGTGATAGACTTAGTCTATATTGACGTGCCAGAGGAATACAATTACTAGATGAAGAGGATGAAGATGATTCATTGTCTTCTTCGCAGAATAACTATTCTGTGGTGGATGTGGTACTGAAATACCATCCCAATGAGAACTGGTTTCATTGCAGACGTAATATCTGGATATTTAATGTGTTGTTTAGTTTGCCCGAATGTCCAGAAACATTATTCATGCAAAAATAACAGTCAGTTAGATGATCTTTGGGTTCACGCCATATAATCAAAACTGCAAATAACATACTTGCTCTCTTCTTATTCAGTCATTGTGTCAAGCCAGATGTGCAAACTGTACAACACACATGTGAAGCCAAGTGTTTTTATTGGTCCTCAATTTTACACTCAAAATAGCGGTAGTAAGCTACCTTTACCTTGTATGTGATGTTTTTCCTCCGTGAAACTGTAATATATTTTCCACAAATGTAGCAGAAACTGTTTGGGTGATTTTTGCACTTTTGGATTTTACTTGAACTGGAGGCAGCCAGCATTTCAACTGATTTTATAAAAAAATATAAAATAATTTATGTTTACAGAACTAGAGTTTAAAAGATTAAAAAACAACAACGAAGTTTTGCAGAATTTGATTATATCGCGGGTATGATTTGAAGAAGAAGAACAGACTTTGACTATGGGTGAAACGAGAAGTGACCAATTGAGTGAAAGACAGCTGAGAGAGAGAGAGACGTCTTACTCTGCCGCTTTATGTTCAGTCGAGGGACTTCTCGAATGTTCTAGCAAATTGAGCACGTGAGGGTTTCGTGATTCCTTGGTGGAGCAGGTGAACGTGGGAATGAAGCAAAAATGGTGCAATTCGCAACAATTATATCGATAACACATAGCAAATATGAATAATATATTTGGAATTTTACTCCAATACAATATAGTCAATGTTTGAAGTTATGAAAAATGTATGCCTTTTACCCATTAAACTGTCCGAGTAAACTTAATTTTACAGCATAACTCTATCGTACTAAGTTGATTGCATAGTATCCCACATAGTGCTGATAAAAAATATTGAGATATTACAATAACTCAAAATCTAGAGATGATGGACAAATTACTACATTTTTGAAATTAGCACTATCAAATTACCCAGAATCAACTGAGTTTTATCCAGTAGCAAATTTTGTGTTGTCCATTGTAATAGGGAATAATGTAGAGGCTTGAGTGGTTCACTGGTACCCCTGTAAATCTCGCGAGTTTTTCATGCTAGTGTTAAAAATGCATATACTATAACAGCTAAAACAAGTATAATAACCGCCAGGTAATTTAGTACACAAGGTCGAAAGAGTATTGAGATTATGATATTAGTTTTCCTAAAGTAAGTTACATCGATCGTTAAGAACTTGTTACTCCACGCAAATCAGCACAAGATACGAAGAAGTATAGAAGCCAATTTGACCACTGGTCAATCAAACAAACAACAAGTAAACTCAATCTCACCAGAATGTAGAAATAAAGGCTTGCACGATATTAAATAATTAAACAGGAAAAAATGAAACTATGAAAAACTTCTTAAAAAGATAAAAGGTATTTTAGCCACCAAATTCATGGCTAACTTTATATATATTTTAACTCATCCATATATATCAGTGAAATGAAATTTTAAAAGATGAACCCAATATTATATGTTTCATTTATAGTTATATCATCAATCTAGAATTTTTTAACTTATTTTGACTAAGGAAGATAGATCTCACAAATATGGGAAAATTAACTGGAAAGTCAATAATAACGTTTTGATGCAACTAAATGTCTAATATCAAATTGGGGTAAAAAAATCTCAATCACTTTTAACGACAGTTCAAACGGATAGAAAAATAATCAACAATAAAATCAGTTTTTGAAAAAAACTTACGTCTTATACTTTTGCATAAATTCTTCATCAAAATATAAGAAACGATTTTTAAAGTCTTTATATGAAAAATATAATACGAGAAGATAAACCAGCTAATAACTTTGCAAAACATTCTCTATTACCACTTTGAAAAGAACTCGGTTACAATTTGCAAACATTGCAATATTCAGATATTTCTATTATACCTATTTGAAATCCCCTTCCCTAGTGGCTCAGCGTAGGTTAGCAGGCTTACGACACCAAAATTCAGGTTTCGATCCCTGTGGTTGGCAAAGATCAGATAGCCCACTGTATAACTTTGTGCTTAAGATAACAAACCAAAACTTATTTTAAAACAAGTGTAAAGAACATTATGAAACAACATGATAAAATTATAATAGAATTTGCAGCTGATACAAATATAACAATAATGAAATTCCCAAGTTGTTTTGGAATTCTAAACTCCACAAGTCACACTATAAATATACGTTAATAGCTGGAGCCAAAAAATCATCTCAAAAGATTTATCCATTTTAATAGCTAGAGGTCTTCAGTGCGTCACAGAAAATGTGAAGGAACACTATAAAAGAAAGGACAATTTATTGATCCATACATAGTTATCGAAAATTCCATGGAATGCAAAAATCATTTCAAGCTATATCTATCGAAATTTTTGGTTTCAGCAACTTTTATACCAGCCTAATTTTTTTTATAACGCTCATCATAAGAACTAGCACTGTTTTACACTGAACATATTTATACAAGCTATAACTTTTACTTAACAACATTTTCATATGATTCAACTCTCAAATCTTTAAAGAGACACAAGACATGCCGATGGGTGGTGACTTCAGTCTGTTAGCAGAAAATTTATTTCTTTTACAACTTGAATCAAATCACCACACAGCATCCCAAGAAAGAGATGTAGAGTTTTTTAATTGTATTTTTTACTTTTACTTATACAATAAATTATTGTACATTTTTAAACGTTGAATATTCTTATTCTATGGCTACCATAAAGATTTACAAATTAACAGAACGCATAGACGATATAGAAGTAGCAAACCTACTAAGTGAAGCACATTACTGCAAATTAAACATCGTGAGTAGCAAACCTACCAAGTGAAGCACATTAGTGCAACTTAAACATCGTGAGTAGCAAACCTACCACGTGAAGCACATTAGTGCAACTTAAACATCGTGAGTAGCAAATCTACCAAGTGAAGCACATCACTGCAACTTAAACATCGTGAGTAGCAAACCTACCAAGTGAAGCACATTATTGCAAGTTAAACATCGTGAGTAACAAACCTACCAAGTGAAGCACATTACCACAATTTAAACAATCGTGTATTAATAAAACATTTTCCTCAAGGTTTACAATCAAAAAGAATATTTTAAAGTTATAGCTTTTCTATTTCCCAAAGAAGACTTGCTGTAACATACAATTTATTTCTAACTGAAACGTATATCACTGAATGATTTCACCACTTTTCATACAATCTTCAATAAGGATTTTTAGAAAAAGTATTTGAAAAATCAACATAAGCTAAAGTTTATGCATAACTTTATTTATCCTAGCTTTACATAATCTAACGCAAAGCTAAGCATTCCACTTCTCAAAGTTATCATTTTATTCAACACTAACAGAAGTTATGCTGAATCAATTGTTTTCCCCGATGTGATCGTTGACTCTGTGTAGATCACATAATAGTCGCTCCAGGACAGGGTTCACCAAACTTTTTTCACAGCGTGCCAGATAACTGAGAGAATGACGAGCGCGGGCCGCATAACTATTTTGTTCAATACAATACAGTGAATACACAAAAAATGAAGACAACAAACAAGTTTATTTA
>NW_013665618.1:1581309-1593333 GCF_000517525.1 Limulus polyphemus
CTACATTGTAAGTTTATCTACAATCTATGATATTTCCATATAAATAATTATATTTTAGCTCATTTGTGGCACAGTGCAGCGGCGGCCCGGAGTTTGGTGACCCCTGCTCTAGGATATAAACAACTTTCTTTATCCCTAACCTTATATACTACAACACAAGTTTAAGTATTTATAACACCATAGAGTTTTAATACCATATTTGTATCTGTAACGTTTCTCAAATTTTACACTAAATTTTCTAAAATTATCCTTCAGCTTGTAGGAACTGGTCTCTTTTGCTTTGTTCTCTTTATAGGCTCCCTTTCAATTCTAGTCTTTACGCACACTCAATTTAGCATAGTTTCCTCAAATATGCTAATGAATTAAAACAAGAACTTGTCCAGTAGCACGACAGGTCATATACACACACTTGTACAATTTTTATGTGGACAAATAGCCGGAACTTGTTACTTACTAAATAAGATATAAGTTTATATGTGTTTACGTAATTTACAGTATTAAATTTAATTCATTCAGTATATATTGTAGTTACCTATATCATTGAATATATTTTATATATAACAGAACATGAAGCTTTATATGTAATAATTCTGCTTCAATGTTTAGTAATTCGTTGAACAGGCCTAATCTTGTCAGATTTTCTTGGGACAAGGGCCGAAAACACTTCTTTTTGTTGTTTGTTTCCAACTCTTAATTAAGGTTGACTATTGTTAACTGTAATTTAACAGGCCCCTCACGAGCCAGTGAGGAAATTTTTGTTGATAAAAAACATCTACCCAATCCGGTTTTTCTTTATTTGTGCTGATATTGTTTGGACATTTTTATCGGCTAAAAAGATACATACGTCCAAAACTATCCTCTTTGGGAGTTCCGAATTGAACTTACGTTTAATATTTAACAAATTGTAATGTAAAGACACCCCTTGGCTCCTACGGGACGTGTTAAGACAATATTTTTAGAAATGTTTTGGTAGAAGTTAAGTTATTACATACACACACACAAACATACACGCACATTTAAACTAATCCATTAAATATATATTGAACTTAAATTCTAAACGAGGAACCCGATGCCACATGTTTCATTTATAGTTATGTTATCAATCTTGAAATGTTTTCAGTTCTTCTAATTTCACCTTCATAAATATTCAATTCAAAAGTGTGTAATTGGGAAATAAACAGGTCAGAAATTCGCTTGTTCCAATTGATATACTATGTTATTAAGTTAAAAATTCAACTTAAAAGTTGTTTATTGTTGATTAACATGGTAGCTAAAAATATAAATATCCTTAATTCTAAACATTATAAATTTTATACATAAAATACGTTTTTCCATTATCTCACCAAAAAGTTCCCCATAAATGTTTCCATAAGAAGGTTAATTTCACTAATGCATTTTTAACCATACAAGATAATATTATAGAATTGCATAAATAGAAACCGAGACAAACAGAATTACAAGGCAAATTACTGATTTCAAGGACAAATAAATATTTGTAATTCAAAATTTTCTTAGATAATAAAAAAAAAGAGATATGACTTACAATTTTGCTAGATCAATTTTCTTATAACAGAACAATCTCAAAGCATGGTATTCGTGTAAGAGATATTCATAGTTATGACCTTGTGAATAATTTCAAGACCACCTAAGAAATAAGCTGACATTCAACATACAAATTTGTTATAAATGGCTAAGGAAGGTTTTCTGTGAATTTTTTCGTCACCCAACTAGTATTTGTTCTCTTTTTTTGTTTGGTGATACTTTAGGCTTACAGAAAGTATTGAAGCAACGTAACTATAAGTAACACCGTCATGTTTTAAGAGAAGTTTATTACATTTGTTTTTCATCTGGTTTCTTAAAATAACAAAAAAAAACATTTTTCCAGTGCTAAAAATTTCATAGTAACTATTCATTATACGATCATTATGATGTTGTAGTCTTGTTTTTGTCCAATTTTCAGACTACTATTTAGAAAAAGTCAAATATACTTATTTGTATAATGAACACCACAAAAATAGATATTTCTGTGTCGTGCTTTACATTGCAAGAATACGTATGAAATTTAGCATTGTCATATTGAAATAACCCGTAGATATTATAAATACTTTATTTGTATATTTCTTGAGGTCAGTTTTTTCTTGTGGCAACTCGATTGAAAGTTTCACATGCACTTTATTGCGATGAGATTATCATAAATTTATGTCTTTGTGAAATCCTGTGTTAATTGACGCTGTGTGTTTGATTTTCCGCGAGCTCTTCTCACAGTTTTGGAGCAGGACCAAATCTAGCAGGCTGACTCGGGATGGTCTGGAAATTACCCTTATCTATAGTTCGTAGCCTCTCTTGCCAAGGTGGGCTAAAACGTGCAAGGAAAATCAACCAGGCTTGAGGGGAATCTGGAAATAGGTTTGCGGAGCTGCTAAACCAGATCTGGCATCGAACGTTGGTTTCCTAGTCTCTGAGAACCAGTTGTGTTCGACCCTCCCTTACTCACAAGATTGCAGTTACAAATTTGGTACACGTGCTCAGGTACCACGGACGGGTGTCATAAGAATTATTTTTTCTTGTGCGGACCACCCTCTTGGATAGTTATAGAAGTAGCTGGGGATAATGGAGGAGATGATCTGTACATTGGGGTTTCTGTGAATCATGATGGGAGCCGTTGAATCTTGCAGCGAAGAGCTGATATTTTATGCCAGTAAGTTGTAAATATGAGAATCACTTCGTAAAGCCAATGACATCTTGTGGCAACTCAACCTAATGCAAAGTCGATTTAATAAATCTTTTGGTTGTAACTACATACACAGACGACATTCAAATGAAAATTAATGTTATTTTTAGTCTCAATATTTGCAAGATATGTCATGTATTAAAGTCTATGGATACTGGTTAAGAAAAAACAACAACAACAATTTGACAGGAATTTTGTATCGACAAACTACAAGAGCAAATACACGAAAAATATCAAGAAATATACTATTTTGTTAATCCAGCCTACCACAAAACAAAATTACAGAAAAATTCTTTTTATTCAAATTTGTGTTGTGGGCTTAGGAAAACATGGATTGAGGTTGCTAAACACATATTTATTGTTAAACTATGGGAAGAGAAAGAAGAAGTGAAGACATTTTATATTCAAATTAAAGTAGAAACATGTAATACACTATAAGGGATATTTTAGTCTTTTCCCAGGTTGCATGTACCGTCATGTATTTTTACTGTGAAAATAAGATATTATTGAGAGTCGTTTTTCAATTCTGCTAATTAAGTAAATAAAACTTGCCTAGATTATTACGTTGTACTCTACTTTTATTTATGAAAAATAATAATTGTAAAGAGGATTGAACTCTGTTTTCAAGTCTTTATAATGCCGTTAACTAAATATTAAGGGAAGAATGAAAAACACGCATGTGTCTGAGAATAACATAAATATTCATTAAGGTTATACTACTAAAAATTTACTTTGCTTCCTTGTATGATGAACAATTTCAGTCAATACAGATAATCAAAATCTTACCTATCTTAAGTAATATTTTTTAATTATACTTGAAAGTCTGTTTTATACCTTTGTAGTATTTGTTTGACCTGTTAAAGGAACAAATGATACAACTGAGAACCAAACTTTAGTATAAAATTGACTACAAATTTAAGAAAAATAGTGAAAATGTTCCTTAAGTTACGTAAATATACAAATATTTTCATATTTCTTTGTTTCATTCGTGTACTATTTGATCATGATAATCTTAACTTCCAACGACGGTAAATGGTGTAATTTAAGCTGGTGTTTTTCAAATCATTACCAAAGTAAATTTGCTTCGCGCAAAGCTACAAAAGGGCAATCTGTGCTAGCGGTCTTTAATTTTGAACTGATAGACTAGATGGAAGATAGTTAATGAATAGCACTCACCGCCTCAAGGTTTGAATCTTCACTCATTTAACACACCCACTGCCAAACAAAAGAAGAAACACATACATTAGACATATTTCATTCACTCAAATTAAGAATAAAGTAAAATTATATTATATTATATTAAAATGAGCAAAGACACAACTAAAAGAAAATGATAACATGACAACAAAGGAATCTTTGGTAGAAAAGTGAACAAAGTGAGAATGACTAAGAAATGGTGTTGGTTGTTAATGCGAAAAACATTAATAAAATTACATGATATTCGAAGTTAAATATTAGTTTGCAAAGAAACGACAAGGCTAGCTAAAATAAACAGTTAAACTATTATTTGAAAAACATAATAATTGTACATCGTAGTAATGCAGAATGAAAACATAATATAGGACATATGGACTTCGGGTTAAGTGTTCGATAATGAATATTTTAAAGACTAAAATACACTCGCTCAAGATTACATACTAGTATGAAAGTTTACGCAAGAAGTTTATGTAAATGACTTGAATAACTGTACATTGCAAACACAACTATTTTCTTTTTATGAAAATAAATAAATAAATTCATCACTAAGCTTAGAATCGAGATCCTGATAACATGCTACGCGTTTCTTTCTACATGCTTGTTTTGTTTTGTATTTTTTTCAAGAAAATTGGGATCAATATTCTTAAGGTTTCGAGGGGAGAACTCGGTGATAATAGTGAATAATTTGCATCCTCGTGTTTACCATGAAAAGCTACAAGAGAATTAAAAATGTATTAACAAATTGAATATTTTCAGGGTTCCACTGTTAGATTTTTAATTGTACTTTCTTCACTACGTTCGTAAAAATAAACGAATGAAAATGAATATTAGACCTATAACAAAAAATGCCCCTGAAAAACGGTATAAGTTAAAAGTTGGTATACTTTCAAATAATGCTTCTTTACTGAAATTTCTTAAGCAATGAAAAATAATTATAGTGTTTTAATAATGAAAAATAAACTTCGTAAGATAACAAAGTGAGTTTAAGTATAACATAAATGAGTAAACAGTTAAAGAATCATTCAATAAAAATACGATTTTTGCAGAACTACTAGTAACAAAACTTAATTGTTTTTATTTAGTTGAAAAAGGTAGATTTTAATGATTAACTTTAATGCTCTTTGAAAAAATTATATTATTTATTAAAAGGTTTGTACTTCAAATTTCTAGCAAATGTAATCAACATTTACAAAATTAGAAGTTCAATCAGAAACGGGTTTCCAAAATACACGTATCTTGAAAAGAAATAATGTTTATGCACAGAACTAATGTCTTTTTATTTAGCTAATTAACATGCTAAATTCTGTTTTCTACAGATTAAAAAAATCTGCTAATAGAAATACTTTTAAATTTCTCTATTTAGATTTTTTCAAAATATTACGTAAAACTACATATATGCTGTATGTGAGTTACTAATAATGCAAAATAAAGAAACTCATCCTCAAAAATACCAGTATTACAATAATATGATATTCTTACACAGTCTAAGAATGTTATATAAAGCTACTTCTCGTGAAGTATAAAAGTTATCAATAAAGCAGAATGGTGAAAAACATCCTTAAAAATACCCGTATTACAATAATGTAAAATGCATGCACAGTCTAAGAATGTTACATAAAGTTACGATTCTTGCAGCATAAAAGTTACTGATAAAGTTGAAATGATGAAACAAAATAAAAAACAACACTTAGTTACAATAAGCTAATAGCTATACTTAGTCTAAGAATACTACATAAAGCTATGTCTCGTGAAGAATAAAAGTTACCAATAAGGCGTGATGGCGAAACACGTTTTTAAAAATAACCTTATTACAAGAATATGATATTCATACACAGTCTAAGAATGTTATACAAAGTTAGGTTTGATGCAATATAAAAGTTACCAATAAAGCGGAAACGATAAAATACATCTATAAAAATACCTGTATTACAATAACTTAATATCCATACACAGTCTAAGAATGATACGTAAAGCTACATCTCGTGCTTTATAAAGGTAACCAATAAAGCGAAAGGATGAAACCCATCCTTAATATGATATCTATACAAAGACATAAAGATATGTCTCGTGCAAAGAAATTTCACCAATAAAGTGAGATGATGAAATGTGTCCTTAAAAATATTTACATGACAATAATATAATGAAAATACACAGTCTAAGAATGTTATATAAAGCTATGTATAAAAGTTACCGATAAAGTGGGAATGATGAAACACATCCTCAAAAATACCGTATTTTGAGATCAATACTCAGTCTAAAAATGTTACATAAAACTATGTCTCATGCAGGATAAAAGTTACAAGTAATTTGGAATGGTGAAACACGTCATTAAAAATACCTGTATTACAATAATTTGAATGTTACAAAAAAAAACTACATCTCGTGCATTATAAATGTAAATGATAAAACGAAAGGATGAAACCCATCCTTAGACATGCTTATACTAAAATAATATGATATCCACATACAGTCAAACAATGTTGTATAAAGCAACTTTTTGTGATGTATAAAAGTTTCCAATAAGGGGGCTTGGTGAAACATATCCTTAAAAATACCTCTTTTGCAATAAAATGATATCCATTAAAAGTGTAAGAATGTTACATTAAGTTAAGTCTCGTGCAGTATAAAAGTTATTAATAAAGCTGAATGGGGACAAACATTAGTAAAAATACCTATATTGCAAGAATAAGATGTTCATACGCAGTCTAAGAATGTTAGATGAAGCTGCGTCTCGTGCAGTGCAAAACTTAACAATAAAACTAGATAATGAAACACATATTAGAGTAATATGATAACCATACATATTCTAAGACTGTTAAGAAAACTACTTCTCGTACAGTACAAACTTAACAATAAAACTAGATGAAATATACCTGTATTACAATAATAATATGATATCCGTACACAGTCTCTGAATGTTACACAATGCTTTTTATCGTACAGTATAAAAGTTACCTTACCAATAAGGGGGCATGGGGGTACGGAATTTTGCGGGACCTCCACTCCTATGGGTTGCATGGTCATTTACCCATTTTTATTCGTAGTTTTTTACTTGACAGGAGCTTCCAAGCATTCTTTCCTCTAAGCTGCGAGGCTGCGCAACAACCAGTCAAGTTGCTGGGCATTTCAATATTCCAGTTGTGCACATCATCAGTAATGGTGATGAGTCTCAACACGTTGATGGCCTTAATGATCCTGGCAGTTGATAAGCCTAAAGCTCAAATTACCAACTGGTAGCATTACAAAGTGACCTAATGATCCAATAGGGCCGATGGTTTAAAAATACCCCCCTAAAAAAACTGGTATTGCACATCCGCACATTGCCTTGATACTTGTGCACATGAAAAATGTCATTCCACACATGGATTAGAGGAAACACTTTTCACAAGTCCGTGTGGATTCTACCCTTTCCTGTTCTTTCACACAGGAACTTGTAGTCGTTCAGGGCTGCGTCTTGAGTATCAAGCTTTTCAATGATAAAATCAATGCTATTACTTGGCAACTTCCTCCTACTGTTGCAAACAGCCTGTATGTCGACGACTTTCATATTTCTTGTCAGTCGTCGAGCATGAAGTATATTAAGTGGCAACTACACACTACTCTCCATTGTCTTTTACATTGGACCATAGCACTTTTGCCAAAAACGGAGTTTACACCCTGATCCTGAGCTCAGTTTCAGTGTTGTTGTTCTTCCTGTGGTTACTGAGGCAAAGTTCTTGTATTTGACCGTAAGATTACTTTCATTTCTCACATCAAGCATCTTCAAGTCAAATGTACAAGGGTATTGAATATCCTCTGTGTCCTCTCTTCCACCTCTTGGGGAGTGGATTGATGTTTTCTGTTGAAGATCTATTGTGCTCTTATACGTTGCAAGCTGGGCTTGGGTCTCTGGTTTATGGTTCTGCCAGGCCCTCTGCTTTGAAGTTGTTGGAACATGAAAATGATTTAAATGCTATGTATCTGAAAGGATATTTAGCTAATCTTGATTTTTCTAGTGCAGATAGAAATATTTTGTAGCAAAATTTTTAATCCTGATTTGTTGTTTAACATAATACAAAACGAATCTCTACTTCGTATGAGTAGCAGTTTTGAATTTCAAGCATAAAGCAATAACATGTTCTGTAAAATAATATCTCAATGTTCTGTATTTATGTTTTGGTCTTTGATTCCTTAATTCTCACCATTGTTAAAATCGAGATAATAAAAACTACCTACTGTGTGACGGTGTCTTTTATCCACAATTATAGCTCAATAAAGTTTCTATGTAGGCCTGATATGTGTAAATATCGTGAGACGAAGAAATGAGCTTATTATTCAGGTATACATCCACTTGAGAAAGTAGGTGATGAAGTAACAGGTTGGTCCCATCAAGTTTGACAGTCTTTGCTATTACATGAAGATATGATTGTGTCAGATCTGAACATTCATTTCCTGATCCCAATATGGAAAATTCAATGGGTTCTCTGTCAGTCACTAATGATAGAGGATAATATTTGGTTAACTGACCTTCCCCAGTTACGGTTTGTGTGGGAGGGAGAGAAAATAAGTCTAGCTCAGATTTATTTTATACTGACCGAACTTTCAGGTGGTAGGAGAGTAATGATTACTTGTTGAGAAAGTCTGGAGTTGATGTTCTTTTTCTCTTACTTTTAGATATTCTGAACACAGGACTCTTATGTTTCTTCTTTTTATTAGGTAGAGCTCCTCGAGCAAGGTTCTGAGCTCCTTGTATTTCTCGTCGTTTTCCAGCACCAACAAAACATTTGCCTTGTATAACATCTGATCCTAAATTTATGCCTGACTGAACAGTTTATTTTCCTAAGTCTAATGCTCCTTTTTTCAGAAATGGTGTAGCCAAACGAAACAAGTTACTCAAAACGTCTCCCAATCCATGTTTCCATTGCCATTGACTATTAGCATAATAAGTAAACCGTTCCCACTTGGTAATTGTAATAGGCGCTATAGACGGCTGATTCATGATAGTAAGGTTCTCTCATGACTGCAAAGGTAAAGCATTATGATCACTCTTCCTTGTTCAAATGAGATAGGTCGACCAATGTTGTCCTTTATATCGATCGTAATAGTCTGAAAACTTTGTTTAAAAACGAGTCTGTATTGAGGATTTGTAAATGTTTCAGTGATCATGTCTCCATCCTGACCTTTAACTTAAACAATTCATATCAGTGGTACATACACATTACCAACAATAATAGGTTCCACAATATCTTAGTAAACATAGAGTGAATAAAATTCACCATGCACATTAACAGTATATGGTGCTATAGTGGGTTCTGTTATCGTGTGGTTAATATCAAATCCAAGTGTTATTGATAGTACAGGATCGAGTGTTATAGAGGCTCTACCATTTATATTCCTGCTCACTTTTTGGGTGAACGAATTTTAAGTAAATATAAGTTCATTGTTGGGTTTAGGAGGTGATTCTTCTACTTGGTTTAAGGTTCTAACCAAATCTTCATGTTTTTTGTAATGACCTGGTCTAATATAATTTATTATGGTGGCAGAGTAAGAGCCTGAAAAGTAAGATAACCATCCTGTACCGTCAGGCACATTATGCCAGCTATGAGGATACTGTAATTCCATCAAGGCGTGTCCCACGAACCTTCACAGTTGATAGATCTCGGAAGACTAGTGATATAGTTTGTCAGAGTACTATTAACAAAATAATTCATAGAAATCTTATTAGGTAACATCACATACAACTGATCCATGTTGAATAACGACTGATAGTGTTATGCATATCATTTTATGATGGCAGGCGATTCAGATCTGTTTGAGGGATCCAGCTATTAAATTTATTAGGATATCCTTTCCACTTTACAAAATATTGTTTGTTTTTACCACTTCCTCGTTCACGTAATATTTTTTCTATAGCATAAACGTCATTGGGAGACTTTATAACTATTTGTAGCTCAGATTCGTAAAATTATCCATTCAATATTTCTCCAAGACAGTCTTGTAGTTTATACACTGGTGGATTTATCTCTATTCTCTTGTAAATAGTATATATATTTTGTTTGTCCATCCAGGCATATAACCTTTCTTAAATTGACACTTAACTTTGCTAATATGTACTTGATTACCTACTTTGAACTGAAATTTTACTTTAGTGGGTGGTTTGTAAAGGTTTTACTACACCACAGACTGGTTATAGTGACTAACGTCTATTGGTCTCGTTTTAATGCTGCAATGAATGATACAATTGACTATAGGCACTGACCAGATGTTTCAGTACAGTGATATATTTATATGTTCTATGATAAGTACAGTAGCGCCACATTCTTGTTTTAAAAGTGTAATTAAATATTCCTATCACTCTGAACAATGATCTTTATTTAAAGTATTAAATTCTTTGTCGCAATTTGAACAGCAATAACCTACCTTGAGAAAACGTTTCAAAAGGATGATCATGGTATCACATGAAAATCTTTTCAGGGCGTGAAGAACCTTTATAAATTAAACCATTGAAATTATCTGAAGATACTATATGTATTTGAATGATGTTTAAATGATGTTCAAATTTAGAAATTTCTTCTAATCAACATGGTCCTTCTGAAACATTACCTGAAGCATGTAAGTGTTTAACCATATGTGTAAGTAATGGCTTTACTTTATCTCTAATATATCTGTAAAAGACAGGAAATCATATCAATAAATATAATTTGACAAAGGCAATTAAAATTAAAACTCACCTCTCCTTTCTCGCACTTGACCCCTCGGGAAGTATGCATGATTTCATTACTGAGTGTCTGTAAAAGAAAGAATTAAATGAAATCATTTTGTATACAAGTGTAGAAAATTGTATTAACCAATATACATGATATGAAAAGAGCTTACAATAGTCAGAGCCTATAAATTTTCAGTCTCTGGAACAGTTAGAGGTCACGGAAGGAAGTATATTATGCCTCATTGCAGACACGCATTTCTCTCTAATTTATTTAGATCGTCACAGTTGATGGATAGTGGGACCATATGCTACATAAATATAAGTACAAGTTATCAATATCAAAATAGATCTGTAACGGTAGTTGTTTCATTTAGTTCAGAAATATATTCAAAACATACTTACATCAGATGAGTTATCCATGGTTATCATTAGTAGACCTATAAAACACAGTAATCACATTAATGTTGAATTCAAAATGAATGTAGAATGATTTGACTACTGTTTATATATGGACCAGCGACCTACATTTGACTTTGTATTGCGAAATAGACTTGGCCAACTCAGAATTGACCTTTGTTCATTAGTCACATGTATGTCATTCTCCCATTCTATTACTATGCAGCATTTCATCTGATATATAGCAACACTGATTTTAGTTGTTACTGTAACATTGTTTCGTATTTGTTAATTGTATTTTCTGAGTCTATGAAAATTATAGTATGAGATAATTAAACTTTTGACCGAATGTTCAACATCGCTTATAAACTATATAAAATCTTACATATTGAGTTGGAATGAACATAATTTGCATGAAAGCTAATCCAATGAAATTATAAACTATGATGCTCATAATACCTGAAGTTTTTGTTAAGTATGATACTTTTAATTTTACTTACATGATAATATATTGGACTATGACGAAACGTGAGTTTTATATAAGATAATCACAGAACACTTACTACTTTTCAATTTATGATCTTTCTATAAAGTGAAATAATCGAATAATTACAGTTAAAAGTCCGTTATGTTTATTTGTATATTTAGAAAACTACTAAGTATAAATGCATATATAGTTTTGAAAGATGTAGAAGTGAACACATAATGTTTTTGTTTTCAATGTGACTAATGAAAAAAGGTCAAAGCTTGTCATTGACTGATATGTTGAAATATCTTACACCCTCACACTGTATATGTGACCGCGTGACGACCTCCTAACAAACTGTTTTGATATCACTGCCCACAATATTTGTACATGTGTGACATTTCCTAATAAAGAGTGTCTCAAAGTTTTATAAAATTTTAATCTTCAAAAGAATGGATGGATAAACAGCAAGTCATTCATTTATTATTTTAATTGTGGCAAAATGAAATTTTTCATAGAACATTATAACATGCATTATATATATATTTG
>NW_013665618.1:1594155-1617646 GCF_000517525.1 Limulus polyphemus
ACCCAGGCTGCACACAGAACATCAAGTAGCTCTCCATGGGATGCTAGTTTTCTGGAACTTCTTCTCACTGCTCGAGCAAGTATGGCCCAGACATGTTCGATGGGGCTCATATCAGGTGACTGACTTGGACATGGGAGCCATTGGATGCCTTTCGTAATTAAATGACTATTGAATAAACATCATGGTGTCCATTTACTTTTGAGATGTCTTTGTATATATAAAGTGAAACAGTAAAGTAAATTATTGGTTATAATAACTGCCTCATTCAAGTAATGGATAATATATATGTTATAATAGTTGTCTCATTGAAATACAAGTTTTTGTATCCAGTTCAGGAGAATAATTGTAAAATTATGCCTAAATGTAGAAACTAAAACTATAATCAGTATGTTAGATCAAAATTGGTTGTGTATTTTCTTGCTCTTTATTGTAAGAAACAATATTTTGTCAAAAACATAATTATATGGATAAAAACAGTAAAACTGTGAAACAGTAAAATTGTCATAAGTTTGTTTGTTAAATAAGCGTCCTTTTCAGGATGATAAGTGATTTACAAGAAATGTAAAAAAGTATGATCAAATATAGAACTAATGTCTCTGGTGACATCATTGCATGGCTCTTGTATTCTATGGTTTCACTTTATGGAACTATGACATCATCCTTTCTCGTGACATCATCGTCTTCCCAATGCCTGAAGTCGACACGCATGTGGCGCCCTCTGGTTGCGAGGCGCCCAACAATCCCCTAACTATTACATCCTGAATAATACGTATTGCAATAACTTGATATCTATACTCGGTCTGAATAATATGGTGTGAATAATACGTATTGCAATAACTTGATATCTATACTCGGTCTGAGAATGTTACTTAAAACTATGTCTCGTGCAGTATAAAAATTATCAATAAAGTGAGAATATGAAGGACATCCTTAAAAATACCTGTATTAAGATAATATTATATCTTTACAGTGTCAAATAATGTACATAAAACTAAGTCTGCTGCAGTTTAAAAGTTATCAATAAATCAGAAGTGATGAAACTCATCCTGAATGATAAATGTATTGCAGTATCTTGATATCCATGTTTTACTAGGCTATGTCTCGTGCAGTATAAACGTTACCAATAAGGTGGACTGGTGGAACACATCCTTAAAAATACAGGTATTGCAATATATAATATCCACACACAGTCTACGAATGTTATCTAAAGCTAGGCCTGGTGCAACATAAAAGTTTCCATTGAACTGAAATAATGAAAACCACCTGTATTACAATAAAATGATATCCATACTCAATCTAAGAATGCTACTTAAGGCTACGTCTCGTGCAGCATAAAAGATACCAATAAAGCGGGAATGGTGAAACATGATTTCAAAACTTCCTATGTTACAATATCCTAATATCCATACTCAGTCTTAGAATGTCTCGTGCAGTATAAATGTTACTGATTACGCAAAAGAATGCAACACATGCTTACAAATATTTATAATACAATAAAATGATATCCATATGCAGTCTAAGAATGTTACATAAAGCGACATTTCGTGCTGTATAAAAGTTATCAATAAATCGCGATTATGAAATTCATCCTTAAAAATACTTGTTTTACAATAACGTGCTAACTATACAGAGTCTAAGAATGTAAGATCAAACTGCTACTCGTGCAGCATAAAAGTTACCAATAAAGCTGAAATGATGAAATACATACTTAAAAATTCCAGTATTAAAATACTTTGATATCCATATTCACTCTAAGAATGTTACATAAAGCTACGATTCTTGCAGCATAAAAGTTACCAATAAAACGTTATGATGAAACACATCCCTTAAAATAGCAGTATTATAATAATTTGATATCCTTACACAGTCTAAATGTACATATCACCAAACATACCTGTAATTAAATAATACATCTATACACAGTATAACAATGTTACATAAAGCAACCTCTTGTGCAGTAATAAAGTTACCACTAAAATGGAAGGGTAAAACATATCCTTAAAAATATCTGTAGGACAATAATATGATATCCATACACGGTCTAGGAATTTTATATAAAGGTACGTCTCGTGAATTATAAAACTTACCAATACAGCGGAATGGTGAAACACATCCTTAAAAATATATGTATTACAATAATGTAATATCAGTACAGAGTCTAATAATGTTACATAAAGTGACATCTCTTGCACTGTTATAGTCACCAATAAGGTGGGGTGATAAAAGCCGTCTTTTAGAGTCATATGATATTAAAACACAGTCGAAAAATGTTATACAAAGCTATGTCTCGTGCATTATAAAAAGTTACACTAATATGATTTCCATATACACTCTGAGAATGTGACATAAATGTGCAGTATAAAAGTTACAGATAAAGTGTGAGCTATGAAACACATCCTTAAAAATACCTAAGAATGTCTAAGAATGTTACATAGAGCTTCGTCTCGTGCAGTATAAAAGTTACTCAAAAGGAAGAAATGATAAAAACACATCCCTAAAAATGCTGTATTACAATAATATGATATCCATGCACAGTCTAAGAATACAACTGATGTGAAACTGTTTGGAAGTGTATTACTTGAATATTTGTAGCAAGACGTTTGGCTTGATAAAGTATAATATAACAGTAATTTGAAACTATGTCTTAGATAATCTATGTATATGTGAATTTTTTTCAAACCTTCTTCTTTAGTACATGTTTTATACTTACATAAAAATATATTTGATAAATACTTATCCTAATATTTGTTGTTACTACCATTTAGTAAGCCTCGAAAAACAGTTTATTGTGATCTAATCATTTACCCGAAACATGTTTAGTTATGTTGTACAACAGGAAAAACATCAGTAATTCAACCTTATTTAAATACAAGTTACATTAAACTAACCACCGTCGTATTCTTCAGTATCCCCTTTTGGCTATTTAATACCACATATAAAACTTAAAAGATTTATAAGACGTCTCGTTTCAGTGGTAATATTAACTTCTTCAGCTATAATTTTATGGATCTGTTCCAGCTCTACAACTGTGATAACCCAACGAAGTGCGGCTTAATCATATCTCTCTGTGTTAAATCTTTTCTTCTATCAGCTATGGTCAGATATTATTAGCTAAAAAAATAGTTTGAATTTTACATGAATATGAGATGGCGTTGCTGAATGTTTCAACAGCTTAAAATCATTACAGCTTTTTAAAAAATAGCGGTTGTATCAAGTTATGCTTACAAATTTTAAAGAATAAAGTCTGGTAATCTTTTCTTTTTTGTATCAAACTTTTTCCACTGAACTCAATCACCTTCACTGACAGTGTCTTATAAAATCAACCTGCGATCACACTTGACTTTGCTATTTATTTCAATTCAAAAGTGTTTCAGTTTGCTTATTTGAAGACTTCAGGCAGTATATACTACGAAGTTTGGGCTCTTCACAATGAAAAGCTAATAAGGTATAATTATATACACCAAATTACCAAAAAATTGAAAAAGTAAACTTTTAGCAAGTTAGAAATTCCCTACTGAATATTCGTATTAATCCCATAGTGCACTGCAGTGGAATGTTTTAGTATCAGCAGCTAACACAACTGGAATCAAGAAGCCTTAATAAAAGAAGCTCACGGACCTTTTAAAGAGGAATGATTAGTGGATGCAGCATTGGTGACGTGTATGTGTCTGCTTATTGATATCCAAATCCACTGTAGGTAATGGGCAGAAGAAATAAGAGATCACTGGATGTTCCAATGCGAATATCAACTCAGCCACCAAAGTGTTTTATTCTTCAGTTCGTTCAAACTTTGAAAAGCATTATACAAAATAACCTGCATATCTGGCATTAAGTCAATTACCCAATACTTTATTGAGAGTTCAAAGCTATGGATAACACATCTAACGCGTGCGTGGAGCTCTATGCTGCTTTATTTTATGAAGGCCATAAGCTGCTCATTACAAACATGAATGCAAAACGTTTGGTTTCTCGATGCTTTGTACGTCGAAATTGGGGCAAAGAACAATAAAAGCCTCAAAATTCAGTGATAACTTCAGGTGTCCATTGCTTGTTTTGGATGAATATGTTTTAGTAGACAGGGATCTAGAGAACACTTGGAATATTGTTCCACCGAGAGTGATGTTATGGCGTAAGCCTTTTTTTTTTTGTAGTTTGGACTTATTCTTCTGTTGAACAACCTAGGGCTTCGACCTGAATTCAAATGAGCTACTTAGGCTGCTACTTAAGGGACACAAAAGATAGACCTCAAAGTCACACTACGCATGGAGTTGCTTTGTAAATGAAGAGGTAATCTGTTTAGTTATTAAAGTATTCAAGATTGAGACAAGTTACCAAAAGTGGGCCCACTCTTACTAAATGGAGCCCAGAAACGATTTTTAAAAATACGTTATTTAAATACTTTTGGTAATATAGGATATAAATACAATCTTCAGATGATTCTCTTTTGATGTAAGCCATTTGTTGTTGTTGCTTTTATATAAAAAATCTATGCTATTTCAATTCTTAAGTCTATAGTTTGGTAGTTGCAACAACTATAAAATCAATCACCTATAACCGAAAACAGATGAAGTCATATACTTTATTTATTCAATAAAATACAATACATCAGAATACGTATTAAGCTCTATTAGTCGGTAAAGAGCTGGACAAAGAGAAAGCATAGTGTGTGCTATTGATCTGTCATTATGCAAAATAATAATTACATCTCTTATGTTATTCTAGAACGATAACAAAATTCAGTTTACAGCATATGTTTAGAGCAATAGGTAAGGTAATCGAAAACTGTTTAACGATACACAATTTTGATGTGTGTATATAATTCTTATTAAAAACGAACATAAATGGTTAATCTTTTCAGAGCCTCGGGTGTGAAGAGAACAAAAGAGTATTTTTGTACTTACTGAAAATAACAAATATATTGTTTTAATGTTGATAGTGTTAATATTCAGTGAGCAAGATTGTTTGTTTTTTAATTTTGGTCGTGTACAATGAATCGGTTAACAGAAACAAAACGCTAACAGGACTTTAAATTTGCAACTTTTACTTAGCTTTGTTTATTCAACTTACTGGAACTTTTGTTTAAGTAGAGGGTCTAACACAACAAGAGATTATTAGTGTACAGAAAAAGAATAGATTCAAATTGTAAGAATATCTAATCATCTTTCCATTTTATAGGCTTAACGAGTTAATAAAATTTCTTGAGAAAGTTCGCACAGTTTCCTTAAATTAACCACACGGTTGTTTACTGAGATTCCATGTGTAATTAAAATTGTGTACTTTGCTTTCACTACAGCTTCCACTGTCATTCATTTCCATAATATAATTTTACCTGTAAACTCAGGTTAAAGTTAACATTTGTTAATGTGTGATTATAGATATATTTGTATATTTTTAAGCGATAAATTTGTTCTAAGTAATAAAAGTTAAACTCAACAGTGTAAGCAAAGTAAAAATGAAAGGCGTATATACAGGATCATCATAAACGAAATATCCCAGGAGTATTACGTCTATTGTGAGCCATGTGGATTAAAATTAGGTTTAACGAGTACATAGGGTTACCGAATTTATATGTTTGCAAACGAAAACCAACGTCTTTCTCTCTATGTATGTGTGTTCATTACCTATCTGGAAGGTTGCAAAAAGATTCAAATTCTACGATTCGTGTATAAGGTATTTTGTTGTGATTAGCCACAAAACCCTATGGTCATCTATCATTTAAAAAACCTAGACGGTTCTTCACAAATGTAATGAGCCCTGTAAAACCAAGTCGACTTTCACTTAAACTACTTCAAGAAAGAAAAGCAGGCAAATCATGAAGAAGCCAAGCCGGTGAAAAGGAAGAAAAATCTAAAATCGATAGATTTATATTTTTTAGTGCAATTGCTCGTTTCTGGATGACTTGTTATGTAGTTATTATTTATGTTCTTAAATTAGAGCCGTATTATATATTAGCTAAAGCGACCATGATTAATATGCTGATGATTATTATATATTAGAATGAAGCTTTGAAATGTTTTCCTACCATAACTCTTATTACGCAGCGTATTATAATTTCGAATAGTCTGAAACTGAGTTAACTGATAATTTAGATTTAGAAATTAAATAAATGTCGATATGTATCCAATTTATGATACTTGCCAACAAGATTTACACACACATTTTTTATTACAAATATATTTTAATACACACACAATAACACTATTTACAATAAAAGTTATTTCAAATAATGATCTATGTACAAAACCTTTACAAACTTACAAACAATATCTAGTCCTCTATCTGGTCTAGAACTTCACGATGAGCGAATTAATTCTGAGTAAATACAATTCATTTAGCACGGAGCTAGCTAGCTTTGTGTTTTTCGTTCTTCGCCGGTTCGTACGCCGAAATATTCACCGCTGAAGTTATATAATGTTTTCGTAAAAATACTAAGATGAATCCACTGAAGTTAAATGGTTTGTAATATTCGAAATCTATAAATTTCCTGGTCAAATATCTGAAGTTCTCGATTGATAAGCGTTATAACAATCACAGTTATAGCTTCCGAGGATTATAGTACACCAACTATAGCAAACCAATAATATATACTGTCTTTTGGCGCGTCGGGTTGATTATATTCATAGGCGTGAGGAGAGTTTCTCGAAATTTCAGCTTATGCAACAATATAAACGATACACCAGTGTTTACGTACACACATATATTGTTGATTCTTACACTTGAGAATTTTCTACAATTTTAGTGAATATGCGGGAATTTCGCAATACAGATTTAACAGTATAAGTTATGTACATTTCTAAACATAACTTTAACTTAAACAAACATCGATATTGAAATAGATATATGATAGTAAATCTGTCACACCTCCCCTTTTTGGGAATTAAAAATTGGCCTTAGACAATTTTTTAACTAAGATAATATATATACATACATTGACAACAACATATTAAATATAATACATTATCAAAGAATTATACAACTTCAATAATCATGACAGTATATAACACAATCAATACAAATAACCTTATGATAATAAAATTACACAGCACGCGAAAGTGCATTAGCACAAATGTTATCAACTCCTTTGACATGGATCATATTCAAATCATACTATTGTAATGATAAACTCCAATTTAACAGTCTTCTGTTTTCTCCCTTCATTCTGTTTAGAAACGTTGACGGGTTATGATCAGTGTAATTGACAATAGGTTGTTATGATTAAGATACATATACACTGAAATGTTCTAAAGCTAACACTAAAGCTAATGTTTCTTTTTCCACAGTAGAATAATTCTTTTGATGACTTATAAACTTTTTAGAAAAATAACAAACAGAGTGTTCAATACCTTTGTCGCCTGATTATAATAGAATAGCACCAGCACCAAAATCGTTGGCATCAACACCTAATGCGAAATAATTATCAAAACCAGGTGCCATCAATACAAGGTAAGTGCACAATTAAGATTTGACCTTTTCAAAAGCAGATTGACATGTTTCAGACCACTTGAACTTTTGATTCTTCTTCAATAGGTTTGTTAATGGTACAGTGATGTCAGCAAATTTTTTACAAACTTGCTGTAATAACCAGCCATTCCCAAAAATTTTAACCAACTTTTCTTGTTGGTAGGAGTTAGATAATTTACAATACAATCAACTTTGGTTTGAATTTGAGAAACTTGCTCGTGGCCTACTACATGACCTAAGTAAACAACTTTGGCTATACAAAAGTCATTTTTTGCCAAATTTATAGTGAGACTGGCTTTCTTGAGTCAGTCAAAAACATCATGTAGTCCACATAAATGTTCTTCCCAGGTGTCACTAAAAAATCACAATATCATCAACATAAATTCCAACAACTGACATGTTGTTGAGACATTGATTCATCATTCGCTGAAAAGTTGCTTGAGAATTTTTCATCCCAAAAGATATTACATTGTACTGATATAATCCATTAGGAGTAACAAAAGCAGAGATTTCTTTTGCCCTGTCAGTTAGAGGAACAGCCCAATATCCTTTTAGTAGGCCACACTCTGTGATATATCTGGTTTTTCCAATTTTATCAATACAATCCACCATTCTTGGAATAGGATAGGAATCTGTCCTGGTCAAAGCATTTACTTTGCGAAAGTCTGTACAGAATCTAACCAAACTATCAGATTTAGGAGCAAGTACACAAGGTGAAGACCAATCACTTTTACTGGACTTTATAATGCTGTTTTCCAGCATATATAATATTTATTTACGCATTTTATTGGCCTTGATTGGATTCACACAATAGGGATGTTATTTCACAGGTGAAGCGTCATCTATATCTACATCATGAACAGTGATGTTGGTTTGATTAGGAACATCCGGAAATATACTTTCATATTCAATCAATAAGCTAGCTACTTCATTTTTCTTTTCAGGAGGCAAGTGATCGAGTTTTGAATCAAGATTGGCTAGAATCTCAAAATTACTTAGTTTGATGTTGCATTCATCTTCGATAGTTTCAAATTTATGGGTGTCTGAGTCAGAAGAACACTCAACGGCTAAGATATTTTCGGATGAATCTCGGATGTGATAGAGTTTCAACATATTTACATGACACAGCTAGGTAGCCTTTCGACGATCAGGTATTTATACAACATAGTCCATAGAACAACGTCATAGGGACGATGATACCTAGCTTTGAGTGGATGACCTATAGTGGGTAACAATACTAAAACCATGTCATCATGACAGAACTTATGCTCATCAGCCTTGCAGTCATAAACATTTTTCATTTTAACTTGGGATGACTTCAAACTAAATGGCCAAACACCAACTCAAATGGGCTAAACCCTAATGACTTCTGAACTAACTCAAGAACAGCAAATAATAATAAATTAACTCCTTCATCCCAATCCTTCTCATTGTCGAAACAGTAAGTCCGCATCATATTTTTTAAGGTTGAATGGAATCTCTCAAGACCACCTGGCAATTCTGGATGATATGCACTAGATTTGATCTATTTAGCACCGAGCTGATAAACAACTTGTTAAAACAATCCCAACATAAAATTTGATCCCTGACCAGACTGAATTTCCTTGAGCAAGCCAACAGAAATAAAGAAATTTATCAAAACCTTAGAAATTGTTTGGGCTGAAATGTTTCGCAAAGAGTTAGCTTCAGGGAATCGAGTGGATACACATATGACAGTCAACAAATATTGGTTCCCTGATCGAGTTTTTGGTAAAGGTTCAACACAATCAACAATCACATGACTGAAGGGTTCTTCGAAAGCTGGGATAGGTTTCAAAGGAGCAACAGGAATTTTCTGATTAGGTTTTCCTACCAACTGATTCTTACACTCGAGAATTTTCTACAATTTTAGTGAATATGCGGGAATTTCGCAATACAGATTTAACAGTATAAGTTATGTACATTTCTGAACATAACGTTAACTTAAACAAACATCGAGATTGAAATAGATATATGATAGTAAATCCGTCACATGCTGATCAATAAACAGTTATATACTATACATAATAAGTTGTTTAACTATTTAAAAATGTTTGCAGAAGTTTGTTGCTGGTTTAGTTGAAATATTTTAATATGAACAGCAGCTTTAATTTTTGAGGTTCGTTCGCTGTCTCTTGTGTTGGTGATCTTAAAAACATGACACAAATACAATGAACAATGGCAGTGAATACTCATGCTTCTAAGATTAATTTATGCGCTGAAAGACCTATATGATGGAACCATTTATTTATCTATTCCCGGAGATGAAAACAAAATCGTTTATAATGAAAAAGGGCAAGAAAACTGGAATACTGTTCATAAGTTTGAAAAGGTCATGAATCCTATGATGTGGTTGAGTTTATCTTAATAGCGTACCCTTCTTACAAGTTTATTCAATTTCTTTCGAACAGTAAAACATTGGGTCTTTTACGAGGCAAAAGGAAAACACTAAAAAGGTTCAGAATATCTTACTTGGGTAAAATGAAAAAACTTTATAATATTTATTCTCGGTAAACTATTTATTCAAAGACAACTTCTAAGACTATCAAGTTGTATCAGGGATAACTAAGAAGGGCTAGTTAACATATTTTACTTCATAAAATTTAAGATGAATCTCATTAGTATTTTCTCTCTAGATTTGGTGGTATTTTATTGAACAATAAAAACTCTGATATCACCTTAGAATTTTCTACCCCAATTATAAGTATTATCCTGGTTTTCTACCTCATCTCATGTTAAGGCTATTTACTTATTTACCAATAATAATTACACACATTTTCCTAATCTGATTGAATCTTAATTAATAATAACTAGTTTCCTTCTGATCTGGTGTCACGAGGATGTCTTAGTCTTAGTTAATCTGCTGAGGCACATTTTCCTTCCTTAGAGAATTTATAGAGTTCATTTCCAAATTTATAAGCAGGAAGGTCTTGGTGACTAATACTATTAATGCTTTCAGTTTGTTTTTTTCAGTTGAAATCCGTTTCCTGAAAATTCACGGAACTGACCGAGCTTGCGCAATGAAATATATAGAAACAAAGAAACAGTGTATGTAGTCTACCTTATAGCTGACGGACAGTCGCCTTGACTGGAAAAACTGGCTTGGCCTCTCTGGTTAATACCCCTCAAGGCATATTTCCCACCTGGCCAATTCACTCGAGATTAAATTCTAGACTGACTGAATCTCACGCTACTTAATTGAATGGGTAACGCGAGACTTACCCAGATCGACTAGTGCTAATCACGTGACTGGTCGTTCCCATTCAAACATAAAAATGGTCGTAGCCTTGAGACGTCACCTATTCTATCATTGAAGGACATTGCTGTAATTATTTGCACAATGGACAGACAGTGTTATCTTCAAAAAATGACCGAGAACAAAAGGCAGCTAGAACGAAATCGGCTTAACTACCCTCTTGACCAAGAGGTATGTAAAAATTGTGCATAAATTGTAACTGGAAAATTTTGAAGACTCCTATATAAGAATAAAAATGTAGAAAACACATGGTATACCTGCTTACCAAATGAACTCGAGCTTTCAATACGATATCAGAACATTTGTCGTCATTTCGAGGATAAATGGCAATAGTTTGTTACTGTTATAATAATAACTCAAATGAAGTCAAATATTCATGATATTTTAGGTTTTAGGGCGTTAGTCACAACGTCTAACCTTTAAATAAAGGATCTTTCTTATTGGGATTTCATTCAAAGTTAACATGTTGAATAATAATTTATCGGGCTGAAACAAAATGTCGTTACCTTCAGTACAACCTTTCACTGTTAGATATTTGTTTCAACATTTTTGAAAGTTATTACTATGATTTTATTCAATCAGCTTGATTAAATTTTAATAAAGAAATTTCCTAATAGTTACGTGAATACGTTTCTGTTATTTTTCCCGTTACTTTTAAACTTCGTTTCTGAATAATAAGATATTATTTAAGGTGTTTTTCAGCAGTCTTGAAATTAAACAATCTTGGAATTAAATTCAGTTCTTGCAGTATCTTAAAAAAAAGAAATATAACAGCTACTTTTCTCTATCTTTATAAAAGAGCTTTTTAAATTTCCCGATTTCTTTAAAAGTATGATTACCACGATTTTCAGTAAGAATCTCAATAACTAATAAACCTTTAGATAATTTAAAGATATAAATATCGTAAACGTTAGGCAAATTAAAACCACATAACGTACTCAGGCTGCTTTTTCCCTCCTGGCTTAATTTAGGCAATTCAACTTTGGGTGAAAAGTGTCGCCAGCCGTTCCTTGTCTGCCAACAGCTGAAAAAGTGCATATTGAATGAAATTGAATGTTCTTATTTCTAAAGTTGCATATAAACCCACAGTTTAATTAAAGACAGTATTATTGAAACAATTCATCAATCCAAAGAATATAAACTTGCTCCTGTATATTTATACTGCATGTTTAGCTTTGTATTGTACAAAAACATTACTGCATAACAATATAGTAATTTTTATTGCTCGAGGAAACAATCATATTTCTAGAAATAAGTAAAATGAAACTAAAACTTCTTTTTCCAGGTTAAGATATGCAAAACTAAAATTAGCTAACTAATTTACTACTTCTTTACGAAGTTAATAAACACCATCTTTCGGCTGTAGCCACACTTATTTCCAATTGCAAAAGTTTGTTACTGGCTTAGTTGTGGTTGAAGTTTTTAATGACGGTAGCCTCTTTACTTGTCAAAGTCCGCAAAAGTTTGTTACTGGCTTAGTTGTGGTTGAAGTTTTTAATGACGGTAATTGTCAAAGTCCTTTTACCGTCTCTGACAGACAATATTGAAAGTTAACGACAAAAATAACTGATAACTTAGGTGATAACTGCTGCCAGTTTGTTTATTTAAATTTTGTTGTACGAGGCTAGACAAGGGTTATCTGCACATAGCTGTCCACCCCCAACTCTTGGGTTACTTTTGTCTGGTTGAATTTGATTGTTACTCTTTAATATGTGGAGTGCGTTTTTGTTGTTTTTTTTCTGCAATAAGGGACGCGAACCACTAAATTGGGATTTAGCGTCTGGGCGAGATAACCCCTAAACAACAGTACATGCGATGAAAGAAGGACTTCTTCGTCACTTAGATATGTTGAAGATCATTGACGTATTTGACAGTGAACAGAGTTCAAAAAAATAAAACAAAATATCTTATTATAACATATAAGCTACAAATAAACTAGCAAAAACAAAACAAAAAACTGGAGCAAACATTGTTCTTACAAAATAAACAATTAAAATTATCTACGGTTGAAGAGTAAGCACCGAATTTCCAATAACTATTGAGTACCTTGGCCATCCCTATATGTAGAGTCTACCGACTCTATAATATATATATATATCATAAATTTATAACACAGAAATTAGCAGGTATTTCATTTTGATTTCTTATAGTTATGTGTAGACTAAACTCTTTCAATGAACTAACAAAGCGTACTGCTTATTGCGCGATCACGAAAAGCGTATTTCTGTTGAAAAGCACGTGTTTAACGTAAGAAGCTAAGTTAATTATTTTAAACCGAGCTTATTACATATTTTAAGGTACTTATATTCATTTGTTCATTTATTCAGTTACGTTTTCAGCGCAGAGATACAATGAACTACCTGCGCTCTGTCCAGCGGAAGAATCGATCCACGGATTTTAATGTTGCAAGTCCACAAACTTATCGCTGACCGAATGGAAGGAAAGTTACTAGAAGTCAAATAAAGTTCACGAAGCAAAACCAATGGTTTAATAACTCATTATGCTTCATGTGATACTGAACTATAGATGTTATAGTAGTTTATTGTTGGTTCATGATTTATATTCTGTGGTTAGTGCATGGTTTCAGGAATGGTATGTAGCTTGTCAAGTTTGTAGTGTTATGTTGGCTGATTTACGAATTATTGCACTTCCCATACTAACATAAAATATTTTATTTATGTTTGTCTAAATGACCTTGTAGTGGAAGATATATAGAAGAAATACACTTATATCTCGTTAAAGTCGTATCTAATTATTTGGATGATTAACTTTGATTTTCATGAATAAATGTAATATATATATATATACTTTATGAAGTTTACTTTAACCTTTTCAGTGGTTTAGGAATGATATTTTTCAATACTTGCCTTTGTTCTTTATTTATCTTGTTTGACATGTTCGCGTAGCTAGATAATATTTGTGTATTATATATGGTGATAAAACAAGCATTCTTTCCCAATAGGTTTAATTTCAACAACTGTAACACGGCCAGAAAGCGGCTTCAATAAAAGAAATTCATAGATATTCCTTGAAATAAAAATATAAATAATTCTTGTTTTATACATTCTCTAGAAAGAAAGAATAATTGGCGAATTTTTTTTAAGTGTGTAAAGAAAACTGAATTTGAAATGAAACTCTGATGGTAATTCATATGTATTATTTATTAAACGTTTATCATATCTAAAGGGCTAGTACTGGTTTTAAATTAAACTGTCCAGGTTAGCATAAGCCTATTTTGATGATTTGTATTTTCAGATGTTATAAGGATAAGTGGGAAAATGATGTAGCATGATTTAAAGTAGATCTACAATAAGTGTAGGTATGCATCCACCTACTGTTATCTACAGCAGTGTTGTAAATGTTACGAGTCACTATGAGCTATCATTTTATCACCTCAACAAGCCCCTCTTGACTTATACACATATCTTAGAGTTCGATCCTCCTCTTTATTTCGGAAAAAAATTGGTAAGTGTAATTTCTTGGTTAGGGGCTCTGTTTGTTTGTTTTGTTGAATTTCGCGCAATCATACACAAGGGGTATCTGCTCTAGCCATCCAAAATTTTGTAGTGATACACCAGAGAGGAAGCAACTATTCATCACCACCTACTGCCAACTTGGGCTATTCTTTTGAGACAGAAGATTGGGATTTGAGCGTTACTATCATAATGTACAGACGGCCCCAAAGCACGAATTATTGGCTGGAAGGGGGGAGTAGTGGGAAACAAACCGCAGTATCTAATTTCATCAGTCTGCTACGCTAATTATGAGGCTAAGCACAGCCCAGAGTGTGTTCTTTATTCGTTGATAAAATGTTCATATAATATAGCAACATGAGTGAAAAAATACTGGAAAGAGAAAAACTGTTTTATTTTGTATTTGAATGCACTGAAAGATTAAATTAGGGCAATTATTCCAATTTCTGCTAACGATTTTAACTCTGGCTGATTAATTTTTCATTGAATTCAAGTACAAAATTAAATACTTGTTATATTTCAAACATTCCCTCTATTTTATAATTTTTCAAATGTATAACTTATTTTTCAGTTTATTCGGGCAAAGATCACATTCACAAACCCACTATTATAATAAATTATTGATTGTGTGCATTATAAATGAAAAGTAATAACTTATGAATGTTGTATTACGTAATGGCAAATGTACACTTTATTACTTTAAATGTTTTATAACTTCATTCTGCTACAAATGCCCCCCCCCCTCCGATGGCACAGCGGCATATCTATGCACTTAAAACGATAGAAACCGGGTTTCGGTACTTGTGGTGAGAAGAGTACAGATAGCTTTGGGCTTAACTTCAAACAAACAAACTGCTTCTAATAATCGTTACTTTTTGAAATAAAATAATTTGTTATTTATCAACAACTTCTGTTAACCGAGGAAAAATGTTTCAAACTTGAAGATATTGAATTTTCCACAAAGTACAATAGCTGTTAGCTAGAGAGTTGTAATAAAGAACTCAATTTTACATTGTTAACATAACTTTTAATAAAACTTTCTGTTTACCGTTTACGGATAATGCATTTTAATTAACTAGGTTCTGTTAAAGAAAGGGGATCTTTTCTAGCACTCATTAGAGTCAAAAGTTATGAATTTAAGTTTTTTTGAAGCTAAACTTTTCCTGTTTGACTAATTTTAGTGAGTAGGTGAAACTTCAAACTTTTGAACTGATCTGTTAATTACCTTTACTTTATATCAAGTATAATTTAATTTTTATTATGGAAAGATAGGTATAGGAGAGAAGCCGTAAAAATACAAGTATGTCAATAAGTTTCGATGTTTTTTCTTACTCCAATGACAGAAGTAATTGTAGCACAATTCAATCGTGGTATACCTGTGTAATAGTTAGTTATTTTAGTCCTAACATAGAAATCTTATTTTGGTGAATTTGTTTGTGTGTTTTAGAATTTTCGCGCCAAGATACAAGAATTATCTGTGTACAATTGTCTCTAATTTTGCACAAATAGATTAGAGGGAAAGCAGCTGGTCAACAACACACACTGTCGACCTGATGAATGCATTATTTTTTTTAACAGAGAAGGTTACCTACAAGCTAAAGCAGATTCAGTATATCTTTGAAATAATTATTCCTTCGTTTATAGGAATGTATACTTTATCTTAATGGATTTATGTGCAAATTTATTGACATGAACGTGTAGAAATAAGAAAAAAATGACAGTAACAATAATTTTTCTGTTGAAGATAACCTTAAATCATTGTTGTTCCTTTATTTTGAATAAAACTATTGAAGAGACTGTCAAAAAAGATACATAAACGGCAGAGGACACGAAAGGGTTTAGTCTGAAACCTGGAACCATTCGTAGGTACTACGTGACAGGAGTAGTTTTGTAAGAGTATTTTAAAGATATCTGCAGCTCGAGAACACTAACTTGTAACAAAAAGACCCCGAGAAAACAATAACTTGTGACAGAGTTATTACCTAAAGGAAGGTCAGAGGGAGGGGGAAGCTAGTTGAATAAACTTTGACAGATTATGTTAATGCTACTAAGGCTATTGTCACGTTTTAGAGATAAAACACCTGTTTTCATAATTTCAACGCTTTTAAGAATATTTCGTTCTATTTTATGTTTTGGTTGGTGTAAGTAAGATATTTTTTCTTAAATAATCCTATGACCGGTTTAAATTAATGACGTGTTGAGGCGTGTCCAGTGAGACAGGAAAAGTTAAGTTAATCTTGCAAAAGTAATCGTCCCCAGTGACAGGAAAAGTTTTAGTTAATCTATCGATTTAAATTATTTCATGGATTTTAAAAATATTAATTATGTTGCATTCTTGGTTTCACTCAGAGCCAAAGCTCTGAGCTGCTTATACCGCTCATCGTGGAAAGTAATTGTTGAACATTTCAGTCATGTTAAGAGCAGCTCAACAATAACATAAGGTAAATCTACATTTATATTATTTAAGATACGTCATATTTTGAAATGTGAACAATAATGTGATTAATTTCTAATAATTCAGTATTGCGAAGTAAAATTTGGCATCAACATTATTTACAGGCATTCTCCCGTCATTTCAAAAATGAATGTTGAGCTTTGCCTGCGTGCGCAGCTTTTGAACCGCAGCGCGGAAAGCGACCGCTGTAAACGGGAGATAGACGAGCGCTCGGACAGACATCACGGTTCAACAATATTTGTAAGACTTATGCCAGATTTTGCTCACTTGAATGATGTTTGGTTGTTGTGACAAAATATGTTTTTTTTTACGAAATAGTAATGAGATGAGGATACATATTTTCAGATATAAAGTTGAACATTCCAATAACAAACTATTAGTATTGTATTTATTTTGGGTGGAGAAGTTTCCTTGATATATTGTTTGTTTGGGAATCTCTTCTCAGATTTACATCGTCTTAGTTTTGTAAATGGTAAATAGAATTGTTGTTATATTTCAAACATATAGATTTAAACATTTTACACTCCTGAGGCCAAGCCTACCTGGTAAAATGTCGACTAGAGACATGGAAATTTTTAAATGGTAGAATTTGCTCCCCTTACTGTACCAACAAGCCAATTTTCAACGACAAGCTCGTACACTATATCGACGAGTTTTGGGTTGTCGTTTTAAAGTTATGGTAATTATAAAGTTAGTTTTCTAATCATTTTGAAATGTGTGTCTTTGAAAAATATTTTTGTTTTGCTTATGATAGAGATTTCGGCATTGATATTATTGAGCGAGTTAAAAGAAAAACTAATTATAATAATGTCATAAGGAGAAAAAATAACTACTATTGTTATATTAAATACATAACGTTGTAAGGAATAAAGTTTATATCATTTCAGTAAACGTTATTCTATTCCTATTTTTAAGCCTATTGATAAGTTTAAAATGAGACTAAAAACCAGAAAGGATAAAACAGATATTAGATAAAGCGGGTATATATGATATTTTACGTGAATGTAACAAGAAATATATAAGTGTGAATGAACATAGATGTTGAGTACGTAATAACTAGACTTTAAATTACCCTCTTGCAGAACCTAGTTATGGAATGGGACATGCTATTTTATAGAATGAAATTAAACATTTAAACAGTCCAAACTCAAAAATTGAATTTAATATTAGAGAAGCAAGTAGAATTTTATGCGGTAAGTTAAGATATTTTCTGTTATATAAAGATGATGTATTAGCTAGTACCAATATTCAGTTATAGTATGACATTTAGTATGACATATATAAACATTTTCATAGATGAAAAAATAATTTAACCATTCCTTTCCCTAATTTTGTATAATGTGAGCGTTCTTGTTCCTTTGTAAATGTTTCTGTTAGTAGTAGTTTATCACTCGGTCACTTTTTCTATCAATTTACGCACAAGACTGTTATAACTAAAATTTCAGTTTAAAATCTGAGGGGTTTGAAGAGAAATATCTTTTCTTCATAGTGGGACAACATTCCAAGCTCGTATATGGCTCAAACACACTTTTCAAGGTTAAAATAAAGGTTGTGTGATGACTCATTTATATATACCCACGACCAGTGGAAAAGTTAATCAACTCCTAGAGAAAATAGCATGCATAAAATGAATTAAATATCAACAGTCTACACATTTATTAAAGAAGTTTGATGAAAGTTTACGGTAATTTATTGAGTTTTCTCAAATCTTTGAATCGTAGACTTAAAAAAAAAACTGAAATATATACATTATTGATTTAATTATTAAGACAATTTAATGTTTAATGTCGTCTATAGCATAGACTAAGACAATGTACTAACTATTCCATAATGTAATGAAAGGTACATTGTATTAGGTTTAATATCAGTCTTAGGTATCAGGCAACTTCACTGTCTGTGTAAATTAAAGTTATTTCTGTGAAATAATTATTTTCGGCCACTTAAACTAAGCTCCATTGTATTCAAGGTCTTTAACATTTAAACATCATTTTTACTTTCAGAGATATTCGGAAGGCATAAAAATTTAACTATTTGTTCCCCAATGTTGGCTTTCAGAAGTTATACAGTACCTGTAAACATTATTTGCGTCTTTTAATCTGTTTTAGAGCATTTGTGTTTGTGAGGGATGTTACGTTTTCCTCCATATTCTAATAAGAGAGAAAAAACAACATTATAATTTATCTCTGGTTCTTTCGTCTGAATTAAAGGCAGTTAGATTGAAACAAATATGAACTTTTGTACTGTTTGACGCATCATTTATTTTAAGTTAAAAAAAACAAACTTCAAGCAATGTTCTAAAAACTCAATACCCATAATAAATAACTTCCATGAAATATTCTAGTGTATCTTAAGACTCCATATAAATCTTAGTTTAAGCCACTTTACACGCCCTTAATTGGTGTTATTTACTAGCCAGAGAAGGTCTTTACCCATTCATAGTAACACAAAATTAATGTTCTAAAAAGAAGTAACGACAGATATTTTTTGAAAATACAAGAAATGAGAAACTCGGTGAAAATCATGCACTATTCACGCAGAAAAGAATTAGTAGGTTGATACTTATAAACAGGTGTATTGGGCCTGAACTTGCGTAGATTTTATATAACATGTCGTTTTCGTCTAGATTTACTAGGCTTATTGAGGATGGACTTGTGTGATTTATATATCTTTATGTTACATGTAGTTTTGACCTAGACTTACTAAGGAAGGAGTTTTCTGTCGAAACATGAAGTATGTTTCCACCAAAACAAATCGCTTCATTATAATTATAAATCGTAGTTTATATTTTTGTTATGTGACATGTAGTTTTGATCTAGACGTACTAGACTTACTGAAGCTGGTTTTGGGTAGTTTTTATTTCCATGTAGCTTTGATTTTGGTCTTAACCCATTAACCTCATTGGATTTGGATTTGTTATTATTTCATCTGCGTGTACTAAATTTTCGTTGATTCTTTAAATTGTGATTTTCTCATATTATAGTAACAATTCGAGCCACTTGTATACGTTTTACGTTATTGAGATCGTACATTGTCCTATAAGCACATAAGAACCATGATCAATGCAATTCGTCCTTTCATATATAACTGTTCTATATTATGTATAGATGACCTATTCGTCACGCTGTAATAAAGTGAGTGCAAAGTGACAGATGAAGGAGAAATGCCCCCCAGTGGCACAGCGGTATGTCTGCTGACTTACAACGCTAGAATCCGGGTTTCGATACCCGTGGTGGGCAGAGCACAGATAGCCCATTGTGTAGCTTTGTGCTTAACTTCCAACAAACAAGTGGGAGAAATATTTTGAAAAATAATCTTATTTAATAGTTGGTTCTCTTAACACAGGTTTTTTCATTTATCAACTTTGGCTCTAATTTTTGATTTAACAAATTGGGCTCTCACCAACAGAGCCTTTTTTTTTTAGTTAAAAACTGTGGTGCTCACCAATTATGATTTTTATTTATCAGACATGGTTTTCACTAACTGCTATTTATGTTTTTACTTGATAACCAACTGCTAATTTTTTTGAGAAGGCGTGGTTCTCACTAACAGCTCTCCCCTCCTTAGTAACTGTGTTGATCAACAACTTTAATTTTTATTTAGTAGACATGATTCTCACTAACAGAGTTTTTTTATTTAGCAACTGTTGTTCTCGCTAATATAGTTTTAACTATGGTCATTAACTGTTATGTGGCAAATGAAGTAAAGTATCATGTTGCTACGAGGCAAGAGAAGCTTCATAGAAACTTATCGTTTTAATTTATTACTTAGCTATACTACTTTTTAATTTACAAATTTGAAGAAATAATTTCTCTTTTCGTAAAGTTCCTAAGTGCATACTGCTACCAACGCCGAGCGTGTACCCAAATACATCGCTTGGTTAATACGGGCATAAATTTTGTGCGCTTCAATGAATACTTTGATAACAAGCTTTGATCATATATAGATTACTAAAATTATAAACCATTAATATTTGAAAGGTAGAATAGTATAGGAACTAAAAACAAAGATTTATTAAATCCAAACTTGTTTGGTAAAGCTGGCAAGGCTTGCAGTTGTTTGAATAAATTAAGCATCTGATAGACAAAAACTGTACCTTGAGAGTCGTATTATATTTAAAAAATTCTAGGTTAAAAACTGTGATGTGACTCTTAACTTGGAATGTGATGCACGAACAGCCTCAATATGGTTAGCCTCTTTTTAAATTCTGTTTTACGAATGCATGATCTCGAACTAAATATTATATATACATACAGTTACTGGAAATTTATTCTACATGCTAGAAAGCACATTTCCAGGGGAATTATAGATTTTACGATCTATCTTATTTTTAGTCGCTGAACGTTGTGATTTCTGTATGTTTCTATTTTCACATCTTCCAAAATAAACTTTCCTTCTGTTCTACAATACATCTTTCGAAATTGGGTCTTTTGGTAACCATAAACGTAGCCAAACTTTCAAATAAATCCTGTTATATTAAGGAACACTCTTAACTAGTATTTTTTCTGACTGGAAACATTGGGAATACCTACGTTAAACGTCTCAATTATATCTTATTAAACTATAAATTTTCTTCAAAAAACTATTTGTTACACAACTCGTCTAAATGTTAATTCGGTCAATGATAATTTAGGTGATTTCGCATACCTAACGCTGTCGTAAAAAATGTACGATGTAATATCAGAATCATCCAAAGGGAATCTTTCCATCTTCAATTTCTTCACTATTAAATGCCTGAACAGTTCCGTGTGTAAGCTCTTTCAATATACTTCAATATAATTATATATTTCGTTTTTAGAAGCAAATTTAATTTACGTTTATAAAAATTCAGAATAAACAGCTAAGTAGATGGAGACAACCGTCATAAGTATGCATTTGCACGTATGTGTATTTATGTATGTATTATTTCTTTTCAGGATTTAAATAGAAGAAGAAAGATGTTCTATATATACATTATAAGATTGTAAGAAACTATATATATTCAAAACAAATGATTTGCACCTTTAGGACAAACATAACTAACGTGCTATGTACAGTGTGGGTCAAGGCTGCACTAGCAATTGCGACCGCTAGGCTAATTTCATTTTCTTTCTTCAGTAGCAAAATAATGGAAATTATTCACGTTTAGTTGTTTCGCACAAACAAAGGGCTCACAAAACATGAGGTAGGCCTCATTGTGATCTGTCAATTTAATCTTTGTGGTATGTTTCTTCCGTTACTATTACTACCATCAGCTGTAGGGGGAGGGGTGGAGGAGAATAACTGACGCGTTATATTCCCAATATAGTCATTTCGCAACCCCTTACTAAAACGGATACACCAAATGCTTCTTACAAATGTGGAAATGATAAAATGGATTCTATTAAGTAAAACACATCTGCGCAAGCAGGTCCCAGACAGCAGTGGAGACACTATCATCTGTCAGACGTAACCTTTTGTAATTGGCAACGTTGTTGTATTAAGCACCCATACTTGATCCAAATTCTTCAGGTAACAATCTCAATTTACATGCGGGTCTTTCAAATAAATAATCGTTCACTCTCCGCATTCACTTGTGGGAAGTTAGAAAAATAATGAATTAATAAATAAAAAGCCAAAACAGATAAAATTTATTTTGCGAAGTTAGCAGTCCAAACACTCATTCATATACCTAAATAAGAAAATAGCATAATGAAATATATACTTATAATGTCATCTAAAAAAAATATAACTGGAATACACCTTCCTAATTTCAATAATTAATGCTGTATCGAACCTCTAAGACATACTTCCTCGCATATATCTTTTACTTAGATACGTGATAATATTCGCACTCTGTATTTGCATATTTGTTTTAGATTGGATGAAAAGAAAGACTGAAAATAACATTTAAACGTTAAATATAAAAAGGATCGTAGCACTTTCGCAGCGTAAAAGTTGCTTTTCAGTCAACGGCTTATTTAATACTCGAAGTACAATTTGATAATAAAGTTTTCGTTTTATATACATTATGCGTGAAGAGGATTTAGGATTAAGATACTCATTACTACTTATCTTGCAGGTACTAAAGCTCATTAATATAGATAAAACACAACATTTATTGGCAATTTGTACTTCATTAAATGGCTGTTGGCTGAAAACAAGCCTACCAAACAACCCTTTCTGAGGAAGTTTGTTGGAGTTTAAACCCAAAGAAGCAAACTTTGTACATAGTAAACATTTAGGAACAAGTTGGCTTTAACACACGTCTTCTTATCAGTTTTAAACGTTCCAGTTGCTGACTATAGATCTCTGCATTGACAATACGCTGTGGATTGAGGAGTCCGAAATGAATTACTCCTTTGATGTCCCACCAAATGCAAAGCATCACTCTCTGCGGATGGAGTCCAGGTTTTGGGGTCGAAACTGGTTTTTTTCTAGGACTGAGTCATTGTTTTTGGCGTTTAATATTCGCATAGAAAATCTATTTTTCATCACCGTGACAATTCTGTCCAAAAATGGTTCACGCGCATTATGTGCCAAAAGAGATGAAGCAACGTTCACACGTTGGAAACGATGAACATAGGAGAGTTCGTGAGAGACTCAAACACCTTCTTTATTCCTTAGATGTTTACGTATTGTTGCATGACAAACATGCAATTTCAGGGCCATTTCACGAGTGTGTTGTCTTGGGCTAGATTCAACAAGCGTCTTCAGAGCATCAATATCAATTCCAACATGTCAGCTATCACAGTTTTTAAGGCTAAAGTCACCTGAACGAAATTTGCTGAACCATCGTTGACACTTACGAGCGTTCAAAACATTTCCATAAACTTCTTTCAAATTCTTTGTGGTTACAGAGGCGTTGTTTCC
>NW_013665618.1:1618646-1652406 GCF_000517525.1 Limulus polyphemus
ATAGGCTACACTATCGTGACTTTTAGGCGGTTCTTTTAACTATTAAACATGATGTACGTTTTTTTTTGGGGGGGTGGGGATAATGAAAGTGTTCCAAAACACTGGTTTAAGTTTGAACACCCATCTCTCTACTTACTACACGCGTTATGATAAGAATAGTAGCATCATTTTATATTTATCTTTTTCTCTTGTTTGTAAAGATCTACTTATTTCTTTGAAATTATTTTGAAACTATTCTCTGAAGTGTTTTTAATCCATATATTAAAATGATTAATAGTATAAACCAATTTTTATTTTCTTGTAAACATATTTAAATGTGGAATATGAATTATGAATATTCTATAAACATTAAACATTTTACTTGAGAAATTATAGTGTTTAAAACAATCTAGACGCTAATGGCCCTCGAATAAACATTGAAGAATTGTAAAGTTGTAAGAACATGTTTACTTTTCTTTTAACTTTGAAGAAGATGGAAACAAATGATAAAGTGATATTATTTAGAACAGCTCTATCTTCACAAGCAAGATTTACATTTTTATACAATACGAAGCTCTTTTAAACTCTACCATTCCGCATGACTGCATTATTTCAATCTGCGGAATTTAATACAACATTTTTAAAACACATATCCTTAGAATATTCATAATCACTGCAATTAAAATGTTTGAAAACTGCCTGGATAAATCATAGAAACTCAGTTTCTCTTGATCTTACGGACCTCATCTCTCTCATTTATCCGTTAGAAAACGAAATGTATATTGATATATATTGAATGTGGAACAAACAACATCTTCATTGAAATAAAATAAAAAGACACCAGACAACCGCCTTGAATAACAAAGAAACTCTAGAGTTAAGATTAGAAAGTCAATTGTTTTAAAAAAAGAAGACCGTGTGAACGTAAGGCATTTTTTTACAAGAAAAAGTACAGTTGGAAGACGACCTGTGTACGCTTGGAAAAAACTCGAAAACCGGTTAAATCGCAATGATGAAAACAATTCATATAACACTAAATATTTCAGTACTAATATCCCTCTACAATACCTAGAAAATAGTACCAATAAGAATGGGCTTTTGTACAAAAGTAAGAGTTTAAAAAGAATAGTCGAATAAAACTGCATTAAGTAAATAATCAACTAATCCTTTTGGACACCCTTCTTGTTTGAGAGCTATTGTCATTATTTTCTTTTTGACTACTATATTTTTTTTCTTTTAGTGCCGTACTTTACTTAAGCACTTGCTTGTGACATAAGAAATAATATATATACACACTGAAAGAAAAGTTTCAAAACTGACAGAGAAGAAGGGAAATATAATAAATAGCAAGTTCATGAAAATGAAAATTTGTTTGTATCACATGGTTTAATGACCACAAGTCAAATGAAAATTTGTTTGTTTCACAAAGTTTAATTACCACAAGTCAAATGAAAGTTTGTTTGTATCACATGGTTTAATGACCACAAGTCAAATGAAAATTTGTTTGTATCACATGGTTTAATGATCACAAGTCAAATGAAAATTTTTTGTATCACAAAGTTTAATGACCACAAGTCAAATGAAAATTTGTTTGTATCACAAAGTTTAATTACCACAAGTCAAATGAAAATTTGTTTGTATCACATGGTTTAATGACCACAAGTCAAATGAAAATTTGTTTGTTTCACAAAGTTTAATTACCACAAGTCAAATGAAAATTTGTTTGTATCACATGGTTTAATGACCACAAGTCAAATCAAAATTTGCATCCTGACAATAGCTTCTTTTTCTCGGATTTCATATGTGTAGAAACTTGAGTGAAATTATTGATAAAGATATGTTATTTCTTTATAAATACTTATGAATGCCGAGTACTAGTTTATATGTACTTACATATAAAGTTCATCAAGAAATTTGCCGTTTCCATTAGCGTTTGAGAGTTTGGCAATGTTTTTTAACTAGCTATTTTATAACATAAGGCTTTAAATGCTTAGTTTTCACTTGTTCACTTATACGAAGAATTAAATTGATGTGGTTTTGCTATAAGAAAACACGCATACACATTTTCCTGAAAACTGTTATCTTTTGAATATTTCATGACATAAATGAATATAGATTATGCATTTTATGTTAAAATCGAACTGGTGTATTTAAGTGTTTTACACTCACAACGAAGAAACCTATCATTCTATAGGTATTTGAAGAACTTGTAGCATTCCGCAACGGTCTATCTGCTGTGTCCACCGAGGAGAATCGAAACCCTGATTTTAGCGTTGTAACTCTGAAGACTTACCGCTTCCCCACCGGGGGAAATTCAAGAAAATTTAAATGTATAATAACACAAAGAGAGAACTATACTTAATCATTCACGCTTCCAAGGGTTTTACCACCGAAAAGATTATTCAGGGTTAAAAGTTTTGTTCATCCATCTGTATATTTTTTTAAACAGGTATTGATTCATTTACAATTGAAATACCAACAAATACATCACGACTACTTGAGGGCTCTCTTTGTTATTGCGAATTTTTTTGTTTATGAATTCTATAAATCATTACATAATTAACTAATTATGACATATTACTGACACTTTATAAGGACATCGAGCGAGAATGGGCTTGGTCTAGTGGGTAGCGTGTCCAAATTGTGAATTAAAGGGTTTGTGGTTTGTATCCCGTTGCTGCAAAAATGCGTTCAGCACTTTGACTTTATGAGTGCACTATAAGAGTGACGGTCGAATCTCACTATTCGCTCAGACAAGAGTAGCCTAAGAGTTGGCTGCGGGTGTTTACCTTGACTAGCTGTCTTCTCTTTAGTCTATCATTTTAAACTAGGGACGGCTATACGTAGATAGCCTTCTTAAAATAAAAAAACAACAAAATAATGTAACTTTATTCAACAAAAGAATTTAACTTTGTTCAAAAAGGAAATAGTGACAGGAGTAAACCAATGATAAACTAAAATAAAACAAATCCGTGGATTAGACGCCATCGTGGCGCTTTTCTCAAGAGGACCAGAAGAAGATATATAGGCGTACACTGATGTGAGTCAAACAATAGGAATAGGCGTACACTGATGTGAGTTAAACAATGGGTATAGACGTATACTGATGTGAGTCAAACAATAGGAATAGGCGTACACTGATGTGAGTTAAACAATGGGTATAGACGTACACTGATGTGAGTCAAACAATGGGTATAGACGTACACTGATGTGAGTCAAACAATGGGTATAGACGTACACTGATGTGAGTCTAAACAATAGGAATAGGACGTACACTGATGTGAGTCAAACAATGGGTATAGACGTACACTGATGTGAGTTAAACAATGGGTATAGACGTATACTGATGTGAGTCAAACATTGGGTATAGGTGTACACAGATGTGAGTTAAACAATGGGCACAGGAGTACACTGATGTGAGTCAATCATTGGGTATAGACGTACACTGATGTGAGTCAAACAATGGGTATAGACGTACACTGATGTGAGTTAAACAATGGGTACAGGAGTACACTGATGTGAGTCAATCATTGGGTTTGTACGTCAGTTATAAGAAGAAAAATTATTAAAACATTTAGAACAATCGCTCTTTGTCATGTAATCGCTCTGCTTAAATATTACAGTTATAAAAAATAGACGTGCCCAGTTTGATGGTAATATATGACATAAGGTTGTTTTTTTTTCTATAAAATGTTAGATTCAAACTAGTGTTGAAATAAGCATACACTCCATCATAGTCGCTTTTCTAAGCAAAGTGACAAAAGTTTCACTTTTTTTTTCTATAGAAGAGCGATTAAATATTTGGAAATACTGAAGAAGTTATAAGAACACAGACCTTCGGGAATTAAGAATTTATTAGTTTTCAAAGAAAACTTTGAGGTGATAACTTACGTATTTATAAAACACAATCAAACAACGTGGTAGGTGTGTTCCTGAAGTTTCAAAAACTGATTTCTTCAAAATAGTGTTATACGCCCACAAAATGATATATAAACTCAAGCATCGAATGTTATTGCATCTTCTAGTGTCGTATATATTGCCATAAGTCAAAATAGTTCTGAAGTTTTAGATTGTAAAAATTTTACTGTGGATGTGTATTATTTTGTTTTGTTTGGTAAATTTGCGTCTTAGTTCTATGTTCGGCAATAGTGAACTATATTTTCATAAAAAAAATCGATTTTAACAAACTGTTTCTGTATAGGGGTATACTAAATGTCATTCAGTTATCGTTATAACCTTATCTGACATCAATATATACTAAGGCTCCTCAGTTATCATAACACTGTTTCTTCTAATAGGATTTGCCAAACTTCATTTTTTTCAGTTAATACAACGAAGTTTCTTGTATTGATTGTTTGCTTGTTTTTTAAGTTAAGCACAAAGCTACACAATTGGCTATCTGTGCTCTGCCCACCACGGGTATCGTAACCCGGATTCTAGCGTTGTAAGTCCGCAGACATACCGCTGTGCTACTGGGGGGCCTTGTATTGATATATAATAATTCTGCTCAGACTGTAAGTGAAATATATCGGTATAGTTTTAAAACAAACGTTTTTCAGTAAGTTAACAACGCTTCTTGTATTGGTGTATGCCTGTTTCTAAGTGATTGTAACAATATGGTTGTTAATACAACTTAGTTATAAAACAAGAACAATAGTTCTATTTATATATGTTTCATGATAAGATGTAAAGTAAAACTTTGTCAGGCAAAAACTTTGCACATAAGATACATCTTTTTTTTAAACATGATTTGCTATCGATTTCAAACGTCGTCTGTTTTCTGAGTTTACAGTAGAGGAACCGACGCTAATATTTGATAACAGTATATAAAGATGTCGGTTTCTTTCATAATACTATTTCATTTCATTTCATAGTTATATTGTCTTTATCGCTGTGTTGTTTAATAGGAAATGTACAATTGTAAAGTTTCAATACGTGTTTACTCTGTAGAATCTTACAAATCTTTATTTTAACGATTTCATTTTTCACAAAACAATATATAGAAGAAGTGCACTTTTTGAAAGTGGTAACAAACTTGACCATTTCAGAACAGACCGTTCTTATATTTATATATATATATACTTACACATCTGGTTATGGAGTTTTCTGTTCAACGACTGAATATTTTCTTAGACAGCCGAACCTTCTAGAATTCATATTAAACAGTATCAAAACTTCACAATGGTCAATAAAATACTGGTTCATAGGCTGTTTCACATGTTACTTTGGCAATAGTTCTTACATCAAGTCCCTTACACTTCTGTTTATCATAAGAAAATAGTATCAGGCTTACTGTATTGTTAACATTACATTCTTTATTCGGTACCTTACGAGAAGTGTATAATATTACTTCAACCAGACCAGGTCCGCTTAATGCTATTATAACGTGATCATAATTCCGCTTCGCCAGCTTAAAATAAGACTTTTACACCATAACAACTTGTGGACCTTAATTAAGGAAAAATAAGAGTAGTAGTTTGCCATTGGTTGAATGACTGAGTAAACTTGGTGTAAGGACAAATAGAAGCAAAATGAGAATATGAATATTTATAGCTGTCAAGGCTCTCCAATTCAATATTTTAAGTGAAAACAAGATATTCAAGTATACCACTCTGAGATGACTACACATGATTTTGCATCGCAAATAGCAATGCACACTTCTTTCATTATTCATTGTACAATTCATAAATATATTATTGTATTTTCAACTTTGCTTTTAGTGATATTGCCTCTCAGTGGTAAATCTGAGGACTCATTCTAGAAATCGGGTTTCGATACTCACGTTAAGCACATCACAAAGAGCCCATTGTGTAGCTTTGTGTTTATCAACAAACAAACAAATAAATTCAGTGATAGCATAATACAACAACATTGCTCACTAGCGACTGTTTTCTTAGTTCTTTTGCTCCGAAGAATATCATTATATCTAAACATAGTTTCTGATTCATTTATACTAATTACACACAGGCCTTCGAATTTAAAATTCATAAAAGTTGTTTTGGCTTTAATAACAGATTTTCATAATTCAGCTACGCAGATCACGAAAATAATATTCACTTGTTTCTATCAAGTATAGATTTTTTACAAATCAGGAAGAAAAAAAACTCTTACTTAGATCAAATTATTATTTAGTTTACCACTATGAACATTTTCATTATTACGTTTGTTAACAGAAATATAAACAAAATGAAAAAAAAGGGAAGAACATTGATGTGAAACGAATATGCATCCTCATTCATCCTGATTTTGTGTGTGTGTGTGTGTGAAATCTACGTGTTGTGGTCTTTCTTTTATGTATTGCGTTATGACGTTTCGTGAAAAATCCGTACGTGATGGAGAAAAATGGATATAATTTTCGGATTCAGCGTACAGGAAACACTGTAGAACATGTAAAAATTTCAAGACATGTAAACTATCGCAGACATGTATTATTAGTACTTTCAAGTATTTCACAATCTTCAAATTATTTCCCGACGTTAAGTATATTCAAGTAACATACATAGTTTGTAATGATTAATTCCTTCAAAGTAATTTTTCTTAAAATCTTGAGGCAATAATTCCATTAATCTCTTGTTACATTTAAATACAGTTTACTGAGTTCGCAAATTATTATCTTATTACACACAAACACTGAATAACAATAATGTTCTCGTAATAGAGTATAAGATTTAAGTTGAAAAGTGAGTCATAAAAAGAGGTAGGTCATTAAGTAGAGGCTTGATTGTATTTAGTAACTCTGGCTTACTTATAAATTATTTCCCAGACCGTTCTTATAGTTTTATATAATTGTATCCGATTACTGAGAGAAGGCAAGTAGTGTGATGTGTCTTCTACACCGACATACCAATCATTACATTTTTCAAAACGTTTTATAAGAATGTACTACCTAGTAATAACGTAAGCCCCAGTGTCAACTGTATTTGTAACTCGACAACTCCCAACATTTGGACACGAAAAGATCGTTGATTATCGATGAACTAAGTAGCACAAATAGTCGTTGTGATGTATTTTGAAGAAAGTATTATAAAAACTACTTCTGGCGAACCTATTAGTTTTAGTGTTTACAGCAATCAATAGAAAACTGACTAGATTGTAGAAAAAAAACTAACCGCAATGTAAAAAATAAAGTTCAACAGAGATTAAATGTTGTGTTAAAATACGATCCAACAGTCCAGAAACTTTCAGTAAACTTAAATCTTAATTTAAAGGCACTCAAACTTTAGGGGTTGCACTAAAAAAAAGGTCAGTGTTATTCTGGCTTGCAATATGCCACTTTTGTGATAACGACTATAAACGTCAGACCACAGATACATTATTGTTTTTAAATAATATCAGCGTTGTTGCCACGTGCCCTGTCAACAGTCGGCCATTCATTAATATGTTCCTTGTGGGTCAGCAGTAAGTCTAGATATTTACAAAGTTAAAATCTGGGGATCGAATCCCCGCAGTGGAAAGAGCTCATATAGACAACTGTGTATGTTTGCGCTAAAAACATAAACATATTAATATATAAAAAAATTGTACAGCAATATATTCAACTGGAAGCTCGAAACGCTAATACTTATTCAACGTAATCACTGACTGCCATTAACTACATGTACAAAGATCAGTCACTCCGGTGGTTGGTTTCCTTTGCGATTTTGATATATATTCTAGTATTTTATTTTCTTACTTAAGTAATGCTAAGTTTAACAATTCTTGATTTATAGAAAATAGTGATCCCAATTGAATGTGCATTACTCGAATAAAGTATTTTTTAAATTCTAACTTCGGTAAATAAACGTTACTTTGTTTTAAAACTTTTGTTCATTCTTTCTAATTCTGTTGCTTTTTAACCTTTACTATTATTTGCTATTCAGAATGTTCAACAACCATATATTCGTTGAAACCACTTGTGCAGTATTCCAGGGACAAAATAAAAGTATGCTTTAAAACAAATCAGAGGCTGGCTAAATTGCTTTTAAGCCACACAATCAGAAATAGTCCGATGGTAATGAAAAGAACACAGCACAGGAGGACAAGATTTTTAATTACATCTTAGCTCTCCAGGATTGAAACAAATCTCTCCAAAAGTATCAAATACACTTTTACACTCCCCTGAACAGCTGACTAATACCATGAGAATTTGTTCATATTACACACCCCAGACTAATCATAAAATAGCTTTATGCAGAAGGTGATATTGGTTGCTACAAATACCCTACAGGATAGGACATACATCACCATTGACTGACTCCTACCAACGAGTAAAACGTCCATGGGGAGGTACATGCAAATTTGAGGTTTCACATTTTGTGTTTTGCAGTTTTTACGGGCGTTTTATTTTATTTTTTACAATTACACATAAGGGTAGCAACTTTGCATGTCCTAAGATAACCTTTCATTAATCATGAATTTACATAACTTCCGTCCAGGGGGCGGGTACTCTAGCTAGTTTCTAATAAATAGCTTATTTTCAATAAATAATAAGCTTGTTTGTTTGTAATTAAGCATAAAGCTACACAATGGGCTATTAGCATTGCAAATCCGCAGTCATACCGCTGTGTCACTGCGGTGGTGGGTGAATAATAAGTTATTTTTCTTATCTACGTTGTTTGAACACGTTATATATAACAATAATATTCAATAAGTAAGGATTTGAGTCACACTTTAGTTATAAAAATATTTTACCATGTAATTTCTAAACCTAACTAGGCTTAACAGATGTATTGTCATACGATAAATTTATGTAGTTTTCCAATAAATATAATTTAACATGAAAACGTTTTAAGTTACGGAAAAAACGTCTAAAAGAACTATAAAAGATTCCAAGATACGTGGTTTGTTCCTAAGACTTTTAAAAATCCTATTAAATTCTTTTGTTTTACTCTCCAGGAACTGCATCTAATCATCTTCCCCAAACACCATAAATTATTTATCACACCACTTTATTTGCACTACATTGACGTAGATAGTTTATACTCTGCTCTATCAAGTGGTATTTAAATTTTCTTTGCCTTGAGGTGTTTTGGAAGCTGAGTTTCATTAATAGTGTGAGGTTATAAAAGGGTAAGACCTGAGATGCTGTTCTAATAAAGTCAGAGAACGACAAGGAAATTCATGTGATAAACAAAACATTGATAATTATACTCTCTACAAATGCCTTGAGATAGGCAGAAATATTCTAAAAACATCGATGAGAAATATGGGTTTGAACATTTTAATAATTTTTCTTTACGAATTACTTTACATGAATGATACAAAATAACGAAATATCTCTTCTAAAATATTTAATATTTTTTCGTAAAAACGTTTTGAAGCAGTGTTAGAATAATGATTTTTACTTAAATTTTGAAATTTGATATGCAGGCGTAAATCGACATCCGGAAAGGGTTAATGCGAAAAAATGGAGAAAATATATTTTAGTACATTAAAAACATTTTATGTTTACACCAAATACCAAGGGAAATTAAGCCTCTATTTGCAACAGTAAGATTATAGACAAGGTATATACCTAGATCACTATGGAAGAAAGTAACACAAATACAATATTGGTTGTTTAAGATAGTGAAAATGAATGCTTGAAACAATAGAAATATGTAATGATGGAATAAAGCAAAAGAAATACACTCCTCGGTTGACTGTGTTTCAGCAAGCTAATCAAAAATATAACAAACAATTATACAGTATATTAAAATCAAACGTGAGAAAGGGAATTAAACATATGTGATATATAAAGTCAAATTCAAGTTAAAGCAGGTTAAGACTGGAGACAGAGACGTGTCCGTAGAAAAAGCAAACGTCAATAGGATTAGTAATAATCTGTTTTAATACGACATCTCTACAAACGAAAATGACAGCAAGTTACAATAAAGGTTTTAATATAAGATAGATAATATCCATTTATTCACAGAGCTTTGACACGTATAAAACTAAAAACTATTATATGCAAATAATTATGGATGAAATGAAAAACAAGAGCACATTAGTATACAGAATAGTCTTTTTAATATATGTAAATAAGCAATGCAAATATAGCTGTTTTCGACGTAATTTAAGCTTGCATTCTATATACAAGAAAATAAACCCTATGAAATATATTACATAGTAGTAAACCTTCAATATAATATATATGCTATACTTCAACTATCATAACATTTTAAAGGACTAGACTGTTATACTTACTATATCTATTACTTTACTAAACTGCTATATATATATATATACGTTACCAAAAATATAGATTTATATATATATGCACACCTATAAAAGTATACATTATTAGCATACACTAATTCTAACCAGTCTTTTGATTTCAGAGCATTGAGCATGGTTTCAAAACAGCCACTGTGTTATTTATTTTCACAAGAGAACTTTTTCATTTATACTATTATTTGAATCATCTCTTTCTTAGTGGTAGCCAGATCATCATGATTTTACGAGAGGTTAGCTGCTGTTCGTTCTCTTTATTTTTTGCTTCTCTATGGAGGTTTTATTTTTTTCCAGTGAGGACAGTGTTAAAGCTGAAACCCACTTGGTGGCCTGATCTTGGTAATTATGTTGCCAATACATCACTATATTCGAGTTGAAGTCGGTTGTAACAGTTGTTGAAACTTCTGATGGCACAACATTTGCTGTACAAACATCTTACGGTCGTCATCTTACTAGAGAGCACTGATGACTTGTTCTTCTCTCCACAGCCATACTTACAGGTAAATTTGTCAATTCAATTCAACTTTCTTTATCAAAATGAAAGATTTTGGATGAACAAGTCATGGTCACATTAGAGTTGAGTACGGGTCTCATTCTTTTCGTGACTTGTATTCCAGAATCATTTTAACATACATACAACATGTATATGAATTTTGTTCATCTAGTGGCTGCATGGTCTTTTCACTCGATTGGTCGACTAGAATTGCCCTTTCCACATTTTTGAAAAATATAAGTTAGGTAATTATCATTCGGTTTTCATTCCCCAAACCGAATGTTTCTAAGAGAAAAACAAGCAGTGACATATGAACACTATGTAAGATATCTTAGACATGGATACCAGCCCAACAATGGAATAGTGAAAGTAATCGAAACACTACTAACCAATAAGTTCATTGATGGCGATGCAGCTCCAGCTCCTATATTGATAGATGTTAGACCTACCTTCACAATTTCTTTTTTCTGGATAATTTCATATTCAGATAATAAAGGAGAAGATACTGAAGGAAACAAATAGAAGCTTGATTCCTGATAACCCTGAGACATCCAAAAGTCATGCCAGAGACTACTACACTTTGTTATTTTTATTCAAATGGACCAAAAAACTCATCTTTGACCGTCAAAGTGTTAATAGTTGTTAATTTAACTAATAACTACAAGATATTTAAACCTGAACTCTTAAGCTTCCTTAGGATCATCAATCTAAATATGAACATATATAAATCTCTCTGTAAACGAAGCATCCAATTTTCAATTATGATGAGAGACAGTGTTCATCCTAAGGGTTACTAGAAAACCTAAAAATAGAATTCAGTTCATTGATTTAAATTCGTATAATGTATTTCAACCAATGTGATTTTGTGAATTTTTGTGACACGTATGTACGTACAAATGTATGGGCGGTAATATGGACCAAAATGTGGAGAGAGGTCAAAAAAGTCTGACTAGTTATTGTGAATGTCATGCTTATGTTATATCCCCCCCCAAAAAAATGGGGGATACTGCTGAACTTTGCACGCAAAGCAACACACATATTTTGGATAGTAGGATATTTAAACACAGTAGAACTAAAATGTATGGTACTGGGGGGGGCTCTGTACTGCACCTCTATCTATAATAATAGATGCTCAACACCACCAAAGCAAAACAATATAAACATTTAAATATGCTAAGTATTTTTAAAAGAATAAAAATATCAAATAAATAATGTCTCTTTTTACATCGTATAGCGGCAATCACAATTACTGCAGGATGCTATCCTCTAAATATGCTCATTCATTGTTCTCACCGCAGAAGTTTAGTGAATATTAAACAGTTTGTACTGTATAAATCCAGGCTATCACTTAACATGGTATCCAAAAAAGTAGAGAGACCAATACCTTTTTGACGTTTGGTTCAGAATGTCATTCTAACTGCTGAAACCCAGTGGATCTAAGGTTTGTTTGTTTATTGTTTTTAGTCCATTATGGGTTATTGAACCGCAGATTTTACCGTTGCTGTGAAAATGCGCTATGTATTTTTGGTCCCTGGGTGTGTTGCAAGAATGATGATTAAATTCCACTATTTGGTTAGATCAGAGTAGCCCAGGAGTTGATGATAGGTGCTTTTAACTTCCATTTAGCCTATCATCTTAAAATAAAAGACGGTTAACACAGCTAGCCCTTATGTAGCTTTGTGTGAAAATTATAAACGATTAACCCATCAATTTTAATGTTTATGAGTCATTTCAGTAACACATGATTATACTCTCTTCCATAACAAATAATGGCAAAAATGTTTGACAAATATTACACTTGTAAGCAGTTCATTCATTATTCTATGGTAACAGCATTTTGTGAAATTTACCGTTTGGCTTGCATGTGTTATAACATTCTTTATACCATTCTGCACTTGTGACAGAACTACTCTAATCCAATCACTGGAATCATTATCCAGGATGATGGAACATTATTGTTCAGATAAGTTAACACTATTGCATGAGTCAAGGCACATTTCAGTGTATGGAATGGTCCTACACAATCTAAAATGGAAGTTGACCTTATCTAACTCAGAAAGTGGTGCTGTTTTGGTGAAAAACTTAGCTACAAAGTGTCTAAAATATGACAAAACTGAAAAAGCTTCATACTTCTTTCTTGTTTGTAGTTTCAGGTTAGTCTATCTCTTCTTCTATATTTGCAGGATCTGTAGCTAATCTGTCTGTATTTTATATTAGTCTGAAATCTGAAAAACGGAGTTCTAAAACATTTGAAAATGTAGTATCGACAATTTTGGGGATTGTGTTGCCATTGGAGCCAATGAATTGGCTACTGAATGCTTTCTCTTCTCCGATAGCGTAGCTAAGCACAACTTCATTTACATCATAATAACTCTAATATAGAAGTGTTGTTTTATAGAGTGATTACGATGTCTCTCTCTACAAACTTATCGATGAGACTATCTTCTCTGTCAGCTGCTGCCATACTAAGGTATACTTTATCACATACGCGCTACAGCTCATTAGCATATGCAGTTAAGTTATAGTAAGTATCAGGCTTATGAGCCTCAAATTATATTGGTAGATTTCTCAATGTTTTACTGGGTCAAAGCAGTGATGCAAGTTTCTTACTATTCTTTTCAGCTACAGAGTTGGTTGGATTTCAAGTATTGCATGACATCAAGAGCCAGACCATCCAAGATAAACAGAAGAAACTGGTTGCTTGTTTCTGTGTTTTGGAACTTGAAGCAGAAACCTAAAACGCGGAAAAATAGTTTCATTTTCTTTAGAGGAGAACTTCTGGCTGTTCTAGATAAGTATCACGTGTACTTCCTAATTATATGTATAATCAGGATGGTGGCAGTCATTTGACCATCATAGCTCGCATCATTATATAATTTATCTTGGGGTCTCAGAAGTACTGGATGCTAATCGAGATGGTTTGATATAAGGACCTCCCAAATAAGTTTAGTGTATTTAACATTAACAAAGCAGTTCAGTAAGTTTTCTTTATAAATGTTAATAAACTCTCTAATATGACATTTACATCACATAGTGATAGCAAAATAAACCTGTTGCAACATGCACTGTTCTAAATCCTTTTGACATAAACTAATCATGTATCTTGATCAATGTGCTATCCAAAGGTCATTGCATCCAACCCCTACACTAATTCCATACACAAATCTCATTTTCAGGATTGAAGATGCTTATCCTAGACCACTAAACCAAACAGCTTGAAGATATCGCTTATAAACTACTAAAGCAAAACAGCTTGATGATGTTGCTTATAAACTATTAAAATAAACAGTTTGATGATGTCGCTCCTAGACTACTAAATCAAACTGCTGCTCAGAAACTAGAAATTGTGAGTTACAATAAAAAATACTAAAACAATGTTACAAAATCCTCAATTTAAAAAGTTTTACATTATTTGATAAAAATAAAAAAAACAATAATTTTACGTGGTTTTCCTAAACAGTGACTTAAAATTCCACATCATTTTTTAAAAATTGTAATAACTGGATTTAGCTTTATAGAAAATCGCTTTAGGTTTCTTTGAGGTGTTATGATTTTAAACTTTCATTTAATAAATGTTTTGTGAAGAAAAAAGTAATGGTATGTAATGTGATAGCCCTTATTTAAAGTATACTATATCTTTATTTCAATAATGCAACGAGTTGCATAAAGTATGAAACCGAGCTTAAACAAAGGAATAGATTACTCATTCAATTACTACTAAAACAATGAAGTACATAAAAGTTTAATGGTTTTCCTTTAAATTGTTTATATAAATAACCTTTGTTAGTCGGAAGCTGAAGTATCAAATAACGGTGCTTAAAACAAACGTTGACTTTAGTAAAGAAACGCCAGCTCATGATGACTAACTTCTACAATGAAGAGGGATATAAACGTGATGAGACGTGTTGATGATAATCTAAAAGTGTTTAAAGATATTTTAGAAAATATATGAAAATAATGTAATTGCACCTATTAGAATAATCGAGACGTTCTCACCAATACGGTTAAAATAAAAAATAGATTTCAAAAAGGTAATAAAAACTACCCAACTGTTACACAAACTCTGTTTATTCATACCGAAAAAAGAACAAGTATATTTTATTCATCTCATCTAACTGTATGGTACTTATGCAACTTGGACATATCGCCTTCCATCATATATGTGCAGAAAGAAATCCCCTCATCCTAAAATGAACAGCTATATACAAAAAAAAAAGAAAATATCTGTTCTTTAAGACCTCTCATATATATATATATATAGTGTCACATATTATATTCATGCACTGTGACAGAAGAACTGTGCTGTGTGCTTATAATAATGTTTCTATCGATTGTTCTCTTCCTTATACTTGTCCTCCCATCTTTGTATTTATTTATCCATTTTTTTATCACTCCTTTTTGATAAAAGATTATTTTATTTTATGTACTTGCGTCTTCAAAAACACCTACCAGTGTTCTAATACTTGTCTCCTGAGACTGAAAGACGAAAGTGGAATCCGAATTTTATAGTACTTCGATAATAATGTTGTAGTTTGTACAAAGCTGTAAAAGAATAAACCGATGAAACCACACATAAGTAACCAGTAGTTCATGGATAGGTGCTCGTTACTTGGTTCTTTAATCAGCTGTTTTGGTTGAAGAAACTTAAAGGAAAATATATAGATAACAAAAGCGTCTTAAAAATGTAAACAGATATAAAACAAAGAAGAAACTGAAAGAAGAAAAATAAAAAGGTTGAAGGGAGAAAGAAGAAGGAAATGACTTGGAAGAAATGACGTGGATATGAGTAGTAAGGGAAGTTTTAACTTCAGTGTAGTTAAAATCCTTTTTTAACAATATGTCTAGAAGTGGGACACCTTTTTGTAAAAGTATGTCAAATTTAGTGAATAGGTTTGGCGATCAGAAGGAGAAATTAGTTTAATTTTGGTGTCAATATCAGCTGAAATTAAAGTCCCAATAAAGCCTACTGATACTTCTGAAACAAATAATGATGTTTTAAGTCTAGTTCTCTGAGAAAGACATTATTGCAGATTCATTGTTATACACAGTTTCTGACTCATGTGAATGATGCAAGCAAGTATCATGAAATACCAGTAGAACGTGTCGATGTGATATTTCCCTCAATTCGCATTCTTATCTAACCACACAAAATCGAAAATATGCTCTTTCTGAAAGTTCTTTTAGGACTAAAAACCATTTCCGACAATGTTGATACGATGTTTACTCACACCACCTTCACAGGCTTTAATTACTCATACTTGTTTTTGTACTTGTTAACAGAATTCTCAAAACTCAACAAAACAGTAGAATTTCTAAACAAAATTTTAGAAGAATCACAGCAAATCTATTCGAAACTCAAATATAAGCAAAAACATGTTCAAACATGCATATTGCACATGCATTTTCTTTAAAACATAAAATATAACATATCTTTTATTAGCATAAATAATACTACAGCATTACACGAAAAAGTTGTTTTTAAAATTTTAACGATATACACATAAACACACAGAAATTAACATGAATCCATAAAGGCTTATTAGACTTTATACCTTTACATATAATCGTTATTTTTTTCGCTTCACCTTCTTAATATTCATACGCAATGGAAGGAAAACATTTTTTCTCAAATGATATTATTATGCTAGTAGAACGTGCTATTTCAAGTCACGGTTTAAAATTCAAGATTATGGAATTCATATTGGAAAAACTGAATACAAAACTTCCTTGTAAACATCCGTTTTCCTATATTATATTATTGTAAGATATCTTCTTCTGTGTAATATTACTGGTCATCTTGTATGAACGGAGCAAATCCCACTTTTTCTGACTTGGCTATTAACATGCTTACAAAGCCCACATATTATCTATACGTTTCCGGCAAAATATTTTACACACTGCATGTGTTTAAGAAACACGCCTTCAGCCTGACCGTCTCTATCCTGTTTTTCACTGATGTTCACTTAAATATTTTTGACAGAAGTGACAGAGCTGCCGACTCAAATAAGCAAGTGTATGCTTCAACGTAATTTGATTCCACGAATTTGGACTTAAGATTCAGATACAGATCTTATCATCTATCATGCCTGGTGTTGTAAGAGATCTAAAAATAAAATGTCAACGAAGAGGTGCAGCTGAATGTTTATATATCTTATGAAACGTAATTGAGCTGTAAAACTAAGCCGGAACATTTTGTCAGAAGTGTGTGTATATATATATATATATATAACGCATGTGTGTACGTGTGACTGAAAACATAAAGCAAAAAGATATTTCTTTTCTTTATAGGCTCATCTCTGTGCTTAGTAATTTGTTTGTGTTCTGATTGATCTGATTTCAGTTTATTTTGTATACAACAATATTAACTTCCTAATTTTCACTGTTCCATCTGTTTGTATATGTACGTGAGAATAGAACATGGAATCACTGAAGTTCCAACTGCAGAAGACGTATGTCTGAGTAAGTATCCTGAAAAAATAAAGATTTAATTAAGAGATAACTGACTACTAATTATAGATTGGACAGATCACAGCAATGGACTAAGGTACAGACGAAAAGAGCAGGAAACGCCATAAGCGCTTCACAAGGTTAGAAAGAGTTAGTAGGTAGACCTATATAAATCACAGAGTCACCTGTGGTGTGATCTAACATTTTCTTTGGTGCTGTAAAAACAAACAAACTTGTATCGTATATATCTTATAGCTGATAACAAATCCAGCAGGAAAACATGAATAACACCACAATAAAAAAAGTTCTAAAAACCACATCATGAGACTGTATAAGTACGTTATACGGATAGACACCAAATCTATTTATATTAAATAAAGCATGGAAAGTGTACATATATATATATATATGTTTGTTACAAGGAAAAAGTTAATGACTGTGTGATATAAATCGATATTTGTAGAAATTATATTGATCATAGCGTTTTCGCTATGTTATTGAGAGCTCCAAACTATTGTATAAAGAATATTTCTAATGTTTATCAGTCAGGTGGATTTTCCATAAGACTTTTATTAACGCTCATATTCACTTCAAAAGTATCTTAGAACTTAGTTTATATTTATGTTCCATGTAGGTAGTTTGCCTTGAACAGACGTTATTGGTAATATATAGTATACATGTGTTTATATATATCACATGAAACGAAGAATCACTCTAGCTCCAACTATAACATACCACCAGATAACATATGAAGTTATGATAATCGCAATTTACACATATAATTCGAAGATTGGTGCGGCATAAATGCTTCAAACACTTCTAATGTTGCAAGTCATTGAACTGACAATTTAACTTGTTTTGAAACACTTTGTGTATGCTTGCTAGTAGCAGGCTCATCATTTACTTATAAATATTGTTTCCTTTAAATGGAAGTAACGTGTCAATTTAATAAAAGTCTTATATTTATATAATAAAGTGATAAACAGACAACCAATTAGCAAGACATCTCTTTAATAGAGAAGTTTTGTAACAATCAGAACTTGGGGCTTCAATCCATGAAGCTCAAACTGAGGGGGAGGGTGCATCACAACAATATTAGGAGCATTGGAAGGCGCACGATGACATTATTTGAAACTGAAATAATGTCTCAAATGCAATCGCTTTAAAAATGCAACTAACAGTAGGATATAGAAAGTTCAAGAACCTCACACCACAATCGTCTGGTCAACCAATATTTTCATCGTATAACAAAAGAAAATTAGGTTGCTTTTCCTACGCAAAGCTGCGCAATGGACTATTTGTGTTGTATCCATGACAAGGATCGAATCTTGAACTCTAGCTTCATAAGCACTGAAATTAATTGGAGAGTGTGGATCACTAAAGCAATTTATTGGTAAATTTAACACAACCTTTCTATATTTTACTGGATAATTAGTAAACTTGTCTTATGAAGAGAGCCACTTATCGGTGAATTTAACACAACCCTTGTCTATGAGAACATAATCCGGTTTTATTGGACAGTTAGTAATCTTCTTTTATAAAAAAAAGCCTTCTAAGTAGTGTATATATGGGGTTTCTGCCACACTTTGAGATCAAAATGTTAATAAACATCAAAAAATAAGCCACAATCATGATAAATAGCCCAAAATGATAAAAAACAGCAGTAAATAGCCCAAAACTATTATAAATAACTCAAAATCCTAAACAAAACATCGAAAATGACAATCACCAAATTTTTATTTCGTTGCCCTGCCCTTCAAACTCCTCTCCATTAATGGTATGGAATTTCTGCTCCCAACTTGGAGGAATGGGCTATTATTTGGTTATTTTTAACATTTTCCATTACTTGATTTAATAGATCAAATTGTGATTGAAACTCCATTCTGCTAATTTTGGGCAACACAACCAAAAGCGTTAAAATTATCAAAAAAAGTCATTAAAAAACTAAAAAGAATCGAGAAAATGCTCAAATTCTATATATCAACTCAATAACTATACCTTATATTAAGTTAACTAGCTGAAAACATTAGCAACATGAATATTTAGCCAATGAAATGTAGTTTGTAGATTTAAATATGAATTATATTTATAACCTTTAGACTAAAGCTTTTTTTTGTCAGTTTCTTCTATATTATTAGGCCCGGCACGGCCAGGTGGTTAGTGAGCTCGACTCGCAATCTGCGGATTCGAATCCCCGTCCCACCAAACATGTTCGCTTATTTAGCCGCGGGGGCGTTATAATGTTTCGGTCAATTCCACTATTTGTTAATAAAAGAGTAGCCCAAGAATTGGCGGTGGGTGGTGATGACTAGCTGCCTTCCCTCTAGTCTTTCACTGCTAAATATAGCTCTCGTATAGTTTTGCGCGAAATTCAAAACAACCAAAGAAACTATGTTATTAGTTATATTTTATACATCTCTCACTCAATAATCATCAAAATCCAAAGCATTATTTTCTTTCATCTTATCATAATTACTTTTTATAAATTTTTTACTTAATATGTATATCTTGTTGATGCTTTTTATATATAGTTGGATACTTCTAAGATAACCATTAAGAGAGCTTTCTTAAACCGAAATATTACATTTATTTATACCAACTATGCTAAAGGTATTTTGTTTTGTCGAACTATACTGATGTTTGAAAATATATCATATATTATATGAAATGATGAAAACAATAATATGAGAACATAAAAAAGCATTTTAATGATCAATAAAAAAATAAAAACAATCATTTACAAAATCCCAAATTCAATGATACAATCTTCCTGACCACTTCTAGTCTTTCATCTCGTAATGAAGAAGGGAAATATATATTTTTTTATTCATTACTTTAATATAATTCTTAGTTAACTTTACATAAAATCGATCAAGTAAAAATATTTGGAATTCGCCCCAGTTGTTATCCATTAGCACACCTATAATTGTATCACCAAACTGAGTTTTAATTATTTTAAATTCATCCTCTGGGTTTACTTCATTCAATTTACAATTCTCAATATTTTGATGTGTTTCAATAGCATTAACTTTTTTACTGCTTCCATTTGTATTGGAGAAAAAAATTACCCCACACTAAAGTAATATACGTTTTTTGTCTTCATTCGAGCTTCTTTGTTAACTTCAACAGAACATATTTCATGCTCTTTACTTCTTCTTAGATTCATAGTTTGTTTATTTATTTTTAATTAGATAAACATTTTTTATATTCATCGAATGTACTTCTATTTTTAATAACACACTTTAACACGTTTATACTTTTTACTATCTTAGACAAATCATTATTTTTCATTTTCTCGTCTTTCATCTTACACAAACATTTTTTTTTACTAGCAGAACACCATAACAATTGTCTTTTAGATAGTTTGAAGCATAAAATATATTAACGTTTTCTTCTATATCTTTATAGAGGTCTTCTGTTTTTCTCTCTTAGATAAATGAATCAGAATCTTGGTATAATAATTTTAAGCCGTCACCGTACTTTGGTTTCATGAACCCATAGTAGAAACCATACATCATTGTTTTCGAAAGATCTAGAACGCTCATACCGAAGTAAATTGGTTTATTGAATATAATTTTTGTTTTATTCATATGAATAACGGATAACGTGTCTGTAAATATTGCTCCTTCCTTGGAGTTGGGTTTAGCTATTGATTTTTTAACTTTGTTTGGATCAACTCGTTTTCAAATATTTTCCCCTGGTCTTTCCAAATAGAGTATCATTTACAATTTGTAAAAATCATTAGTGGCTTTAGTTTTCATTTGTATATTTAGACCAATATATTCCTTAAGTCAAGTAAATTGTATAAATTCTAACACTCTACGAGTTTTCTTCAATTTCATTCCTAATGATAAATATTATTTAAGATTTCTTTAATGAAGCACGTAATTTTTCTTATCATTTAAAGATATCATTAACTTTATTTCTTTGATCGCTTTTCTTTTTTCTAGTTCTAAAATATAACCTATTTCAAAATCATCAGGTACTTTCATTACACCATAAGGTAAATATTGACTCATTACTAATTCATGTAGATTATTAGCATCTAGGTAAGCTAAGTAAAAGGATCCTTTATTAAGATCGTAATCTTTCATGAATCGTATCATACTTAGTTGATCATTCTAATTCAACACCAGTCATTTTTAACATTGCATCGCATCATAGATCATATATATTGTGTAATACCAAGCAGGATCTAATTTACGTTTTCAAACAAACATCTCTAAAGCACTCAGAAATATTAGCTAATATAATAACATCAATTTTTACATAAAGATCAGAATATTATAATGTTTGTAGTCTTCATCCGATATAATCACATTCATTCAGTATTGTGTAAAATGTTTCTTTTAGTGGTAATTGTGTTTTATTGCATTTATTAACGAATCCATATAATTATATAGATAATTTCTTTTTTTTATTGTTATAAGATCGAGCTTATCTTCTGGAAAATACCGCTTTGTATCTTTTAACTGCTTTTTCTAAACTACTGGCCATGAACTTAAAATGAACCTACGAATTATAATTTTAGCTTACCAATTGTTTGAAATTAGATCAATGTCTTTATCATCCCAGCCTAATTCTTTGATAAACAGATGACTATCATATCCGCTCATATTATGAATAAACAGTGATATGAATGAAGGATTTCTATTCAATAAATTACAACTTTCATTTGTAGTTTCTTTATATATATATATATATTTTCCAGTTAAATTATTATGGTGTGAGCTTTCTTTTCATCACCTATCTCCTTATTTTTTTATAATTGAATGTGGTTATGATTACCTTATCACAGATATGACAGACATCATTACTTCTAAATTTTTCTTTTTCTTCATTAGTAAAATCACCTATTTTCTTTTTAACGTTAGACACCTTTTTAATTTCTTCAACTTCTCCTTTAAACATTTTCAGGAAATCAGTTTGGGCAGTTGATCCTCTGTAAACTACAAGATGTTTATAATGTCCATGAACATACTTGATATAATAACAAAAACTCATGGGCTCAGGTTTTTGATAAGCATTTACATAACTCTCAGGGTGATCTATATTAAAGGTATCGATCAGCATATATAATAAAAGAAACTCTTAATGAATTATTTATATTCTTAAATTATGTAACTGAATCCTTTAAGAGTATTTACATCTACACAGCTTCTTTTGTCTTACAATCTTCGTCTTATTTCTTCACTTTGAAATCTGATTAAAGATATTGCAGATATCTATCACGTCGATATATTTTAGATGTATGCTTTATTACTTGACTTTTAATTAATCGAGATAAATCTTTGATAAGATAATAATGTGTATCACTTTTATGTTTTACATACAGAAGGTTAGCATGTTGTTCTTGTATATTTTTAATTATACTTAAAGAATAAATAATACATTTTTCATAACAACTGTAGACATTTACTGATATATTAACCATCTTTTCAAGTTTTAGTATATAATCTACAGCAATAGAAAAATTAGTTCCTTTAAGTGTTTTTAAACTATCTTTTGGTTTTATTATAATTAATAACTCGCTATGGATTGTGATATTTTCCATCTGTTTGATGCAATTATGCTGATATATACTACATGAAACATTATTGATCCTACTTTTAATAATTAACGCAGCTTTTTTATCTTTCATTTTTTAGGTAATTCGAGGAACCCATTAATGGATAATATTTATTGTTTTGAAGTTGTATAATGACTATGCTTTCTAAGACCCATCCAGACCCTAATGCTTCAAAGTCAATCATTTTTATTGAATGTTTGTTAACAGGATCTCTATAACAATCTGCAAAATTAGTCGACCTCAGAATTGTTTCATTTTTATTTCTGAATGAAAGTTATTTTCTTTTTCTCGCTTTCGACAAATTCAATGTAATTTAACGTCACCTTTTAAATTATTTTTGACCATTGAAAAAGTTATAAAATTAGCTAATAAATAAGTTTTCAAATGATCATCTATGCTGTCTGTATTTGTTAAATAGCTGCGTTCTTATATAATTCCATCTTATGCTCTTTACTTTCAACATGAGTTTCTTGTAAAACAGCTTTTGAGGGTTTCTAAATACATTACGTTTTTTTTTGTTTCTTTCTAGGTTTATTTGGTTAATAAATAGATCTTTAGTATAATTGTAATCTTTAACAAGAATTTCCATTTGAATCCCATTATTAAGTTTTGTTTGTTCGTTTTAGAGCAAAGCCTCCTTGGGCTATCTGCTTTCTCTATAGCGGGAATCGAACCTCGTATTTTAGCGTTCTAAGTCCGTAAACTTACCCCTATATCACCGGTACATCGGTAAGAAACCTTAAAAACTTTAAAAATTCATCTTTTCCAAGTTTAGAGTAATGACTATAAACTTTTTCAACCACATTAAGGTTTTAGTACGAAATGCTCACTCCATTTATTAGCATCAATATGATTAATATACATTTAATTTTTTCTCCATTTTTTTATATGTGTAGAATGTTTTTGTGTTCTTCAAGATATGGTTTAACAACTTTTAATACACATTGACATTCCACTTTTTCGTGTATTTTAGTTTTGTTTTATTATGATAATCACTAACAAATATTTTACATACAAATTTATAACCATCACCTTTATTAATCCTTTTATAAAACTCCACAAATGATTTCTCTTCTTTGCATGTTGAATAGGCCCGGCATGACCAGGTGGTTAGAACGCTCGACTCGCAATCTGCGGGTCGCGGGTTTGAATCCCCATTACTCCAAACATGCTCGCCCTTTTAGCCGTGAGGGCGTTATAATGTGATGGTCAATCTCACTATTCGTTGGTAAAAGAGTAGCCCAAGATTTGGCGGTGGGTGGTGAGTTAGATTATTTCAGATATTACTCAAGTTTGTTAGTAACTGGATTAAGCAATATCATTACAGAAACTGGATGTTTAGTAAGCTATGCCAATTACGTTTCGAATTATGAATACTATAATAATGTAACGAATTTGAAGATTGAATTATTTTGGCAACTTAGACAAACTACAACAAGACTATATAGATTTAATTTCATATTGCTTGGAAAAAGAAAAGGAATAATGAATGTTTATAATAAAAGTTTTAAAACTATAAATTCTTTTATATCATAACCTATGAGTTTCCCGTTTCCGATTGGTAATCCATATAAAGAAACACCACAGTGTTCTGTAGGTCCACCTGGAAACGGTTTTGAATTAATTGATGATGGTAATTACGATAACAAGAAAATGTTAAACAGGTAACTGATAATAATGATGCTAGTAGCAACTTATCATTGATGGAAGAATATATTTATTGTAAAACCAAAATTGATGAAAATTTTCTGAATAATATTCATAATAGAAATAAAAAACGATTTACATCTATCAAAGGATTGTTACTAGTCAATGATAATTTTGATATAAAAATTGTAAAGGAACCGACAGAGGAAACTGAAGCATCCAACAAAAACTATGTAGATAAATTGGACAAAACATTAGAAACTAATATAAGTGACCTAGAAAGAAATTCGAAAAAGTCAATTAATAATATGAATTTAAATATTAGTGCCTTTAATACTGAAACTGCGAGAAAATTTGAATATTTGGAAAAAAATACTAATTGGAAACGATACGAAAAAAAAATCACAAATGTCAGTGATCTTTTCGCAGAAAACGATGCTGCCACTAAATTTTATGTGGATTTAAAAACAGATAATGTAACTAGAAAGATTGCATTCTATGCTATTAGAAAAATTATTGACTAATGGCGCTGCTAAAATTAAAGATATATTTTTTCATAGAAATAGTCCTTTTGATTTTGAGATATCAATATAGTACCTATCGAATTCAAAAGAACTAAGTACACAATCAAAATTGGTATTTAAAAATTATTGTAGGATTTCGTAATGAAAAAGGAAATTTTTCATTAAAACTTGGAGAAAAACAGTTAGAACCATTTAAAATAAAGGAATATTAGGCATCAAAAATTCTGTTTTCTAGAGCTAAGAAAATGATAAGATAATGTTATCTGCATGATTTCCTGATGATATTGATAATAGTGTATACTTAGAAATACGAAATATTATGGAATTATAAACATTTTAGAGTGATTGAATAAGAAAGTAGTCAAACTCAAGTTAATATATATTATAGTTATTAAGTTGTTAGGATTATTTTAATTAATTTGTAGAATTTGTGCATTTGTAATTTTTTTAATGTTTTTTTTTAAATATGTTTGATGATTTTGAGGTTCTAAGTAGGGCTGTGTGTTAAATGGACCCGCCATGTTTTTGTTCTCTCCAAAGGGGTAGAGTGAAGGTAAACCCATGTGGCGCAGAGTTTTCATGCCCTCCACTTGACGCAGAAACCTCATGTCGTCCAAGTTCGGGACAGAAACCCTACACCCCTAAGTGTGGTGGGGCAGAAACCCTATGCCCTTGATGGGTAGGGATCTGGAGATCAAGGCAACGAAATAATTTTTTAATTATTGTTATTTTCGATGTTTTTTAGAGATTTTGAGTTATTTTAAAATTATTTTGGCTATGTTTTTCCGTTTTTGATAATGTGGGTTATTTTTCACGATTTTTGACCTTTTTTGGTATTTTTAAACATTTTGCGTTTTTTAAAATTTTGTTGATCCTGAATTAGGGCAGAAACCCCATACACACACTATTCTCCAACCACGTTTTATTGGGCAAATAGTAATCTTGCCTTATGAAGAAAGCCATTTATTGGTACATAAACATAAATTTTTGTTTATGAGCACAGCTAGCCTTCAAAACCGTTTTATTGAGCAATTAGTAGTACTGTATTATGAAGAAAGCTATTAATTGGTAAATTCAATACAACCCTTCTCTATGAAGAAAAATCTCCCAAACCTCGGGACAAAAGAGCAGCAGATATTCCAACAATTCAATGGTTGCAAGTTTATTATACAACAACCAAATACAAACCTCGGGACAAAAGAGCAGCAGATATTCCAACAATTCAATGGTTGCAAGTTTATTATACAACAACCAAATACAGGTATCAGTAATACAAGCATATTATCTAAGCCACTGATTAGTGTAGTAGATATTTTCGTTGTTCGTAGTCGAAACAGGATGAAGATCTAGTTTGTAAAGTTTAATAAGTAGGAGTTAATATAATAATGAAGAATAAAAGCCAAAAATACTGAAGCTCATATTTGGGTTTTGAACTTACGTTTTTTTACTCAAAACAAGAACCAGAACCTCGTGGTGGTATGAGTGGAGACAAGTACAATGATAACCTAATAAAAACAAATAGTCAACTCCCTCGACACTTACAGACACAAAACACTTCAAATATGTATAGAATCCAGTAGAGTGTTATAAAGAACAAAACACTTCTAAAACTACAGCTACAAACACCTACCTTATTTTATAAAAGTACAACCTAGGAAAGGCACATTATACGCTGTTTTGTTGCAAATTACTAGAACCAGAAATTCTCCTAATATTTTGGAGTCTCTTATTTTAACAGCAGCAAAAGAAATGATCAAAATAATGTTTTGAACTAACCAACTTACTTGTATCCCACTTTCAAACTACACAGTGAGCCATGTATTGAAAATATATCTAATTCTATAACGAAATCTGATATATAAACAAAATGTAGGCACAGTATCTTAGGTTTAGAGCAAACCTTAGTTGAAAAATATTTTTACATGAGGACAAAAAAGAAAATAAACATGTTTGCTTTAGTTCAATTTATAGTGTATTTGTTTTATTATATGCGAAACAAATCACTGTATTGCACATATATATTAATATATGGGTGTAAAAATGTAAAACTCTTTTAAAAGGGATCAGTATAAAAAAGTTGAGAAAACAGTATTGGGAACATTAGTGCATGATGAGTGTTCCAAGCAGGCATAAACATCACACAGTTGTAATCAGTTATAATCTTCCGTGGTATTGAGTACATTAGTGCATGATGAGTGTTCCGAGCAGGGGTAAACATCATAGAGTTGTAAATAATATGTTCTTTGTCTGTCAAGTCCAAATAAGTAACGTTTAGTTATTTTTAAATAAAAGGGCAATATCACGGAAGACTATAACTGATTACAACTGTGTGATGTTTACCCTGCTCGGAACACTCATCATGCACTAATGTACTCAATACCACGGAAGATTATAACTGATTACAACTCTATGATGTTTACTCCTGCTCGGAACACTCATCATGCACTAATGTACTCAATACCACGGAAGATTATAACTGATTACAACTCTATGATGTTTACCCCTGCTCGGAACACTCATCATGCACTGATGTACTCAATACCATGGAAGATTATAACTAACATTAATAAACAAACATTTTTAAAGTAAAAGAAAGAGACTTTTAGTCTCCTATCGACAGACATTAAAATCTCAATAGAGGTTTTAATATTTGTTTTCTGCACAGACATACAATCGAATGCTCTTTCATTCACTTGACCATTATAAGTATTTTCCTAAACAGTGTTGTGTTTTCATGCGAGTTTCGTCATTTATGATATTGATCGAGAGCTCTTTATCATCTTAACCATAGAGTTACCAAAGAGGTCTATGAATCCTATTGGCTTTTTAAACACATTTTGTAAACTATTTATCACCATAATGTTTATGGGTGAATGACTTTATTGCTTAAAGGGTTCCTAATAACATACCAGTCACTTCAAAATTATAATAAGAATACTATCATTATTGCAATTGATCCCACTATTTATTCCTTAGGCCCGTTATTATTTAAACGAAATTTTGTTTGTATTTGCTGTTAAGCGAGTATCAAAACCTGATTTTAACGTTATATGCCCTCTGACTTACCGCTAAGCCACCATGCTTCGTGATTTTAACATAGAAATTGACAGGCAAAAAAACATTAACTTATTCAATATGATGAAATATTTGGATCTCGCCGGTAATGAATGGTATAAAGATATACTAAAACTGAAAAGCTTCAAAGTATGTTATGTTAACTAAAGATTCTTTGTTATTTTTAAATGAAAAAATTGTCTACCAATTTTCCAACTAAGGACAAAATTCAATGATAATAAATTTACATTACAAGAACATATGCCGATAAATCAACTATTATATGTATCTATATGTTGAGTTGGAATCTCATAATACAAATTTAAGGAACATAAAATTACCGTGGCTATATTGCCATTTCCTAACATAATGAAAACAAAAGTTGTCCCTCCGTGAATCAGAATTAGGTTTCTGAACTTACAATGTTAAAATCTGGGGTTCGATTCCCCTGATGAGCATAGTTCAGAATGCCCCTTGCGTAGCTTTGTGCTAAGAAACGAACAAGAACAACGAAAATGTCTATGTAGTTTTGTCTCTTTTTCGAAATATATAAAGATTTACATTAAAATTATTTCTATTAAAACCGCTATTCTTCCATATAATACAGACGAATCACACAACTTTCTGGCTGAATACGAGTAACGGAAATCACCTCAAACGTCTACGCTTCTTTCACGTGCTTTGTTATGTCCTAAATTCAATCCAACACTTCTTTTCAAAACTACAACACCTATATAAGAGATATCAAACTAAGCCGGGTTGTACAGAATGTTCTTTTGAAACTTTTCCTGGAAGGTTATTTTATACTTCTGTTTATCTTGTTTTACATATTTTTTTATATTTAACCTTTTGTAAGGTAGAAAAGGGATTTAATACTTCATTGATATGTTTTTTTTCTTCTGTAAATCAATATAGAAACTTGGCCATCTTTGAAAGGCTGATGAAAAAATTTCCTTTTAAATGGGAATAGAATATACAAACTCAACCCAGACACTGTTTTATCGTTTCCTCCAAAAGTCAGTCTTATCTCAGATAAATTCAGTCTTCAAAACCTTTTATCAATAAAAGCTTAAGAACTCTGCATAAAAATGAAAACTAAATACCGAGAAATCACATAAAAATGTTATTTTCGAAACATTGTAATCGATGTAGTATTGCTACACAGGAAATTCTGAGTGTTTGAAAATTGTAGAAAAATAAACTTTTTTTTTAACTCAGCATGAAATAAACAAAATATTTACATCAATTCGTTTCGTGGCCCTGTTGTTAACGTGTTGGACTGTGGGAATTTGGGTACATCATTGGTGTCTTATTACCACACACAAAACAAAAAGAAAACTTATGCTTCACACTTTCGTGCTGTGGGTGCGTTATTAGGGAGGGTGACTTACCAATCCCGGTTCAATCAAACAAAAATAGTCAAAGAGGTGGCAGTGAGTGCTATTGACTAGATGGCTCCCCTCTAGTCTGATCAAATTGTAGGATTTAACAGTCACTCTTGTAGGGTATCCACAATCTCAAAGTGCACAGTGTATTTTTGTTTTTTGTAATAACAAGATGCGAACTATGAACTCTTGGATTCACAGTCCGGGCACGTTAACCACTGGGCCAAGTCGGGCCCAAATAATACCGAAGAAACACAAATAAATAATTTTTTACTATAAATTGTTGTTATGCTAATTTTAAGAACTTATTATTTCATAATTTTAGCTATTAAACGCTTGGATATACATACGTTAAGACTTAAACTGCGAAACTTTTAAATTAAACTAATTCGTTCTTAAGCTTCATATTTTGTTAAGAAATACATAACAAACTTAAAAAACTGTTATAAACATAACAAAGAAACAGTGTTTTGAATTTGAATATTTCAAAAAACATTATACTATTTTAATTGTAAAAGAAGCTGAAGACACTTGAACAAGGTAAGCTGCTAACTTGCTGTATTTATTCTTCTTATTTTATTCAGATTTGTATTTCTATTTTCGAGCTTGCTATGCATTACAGTCGGATTTATTCAAATAGTGATCGATCTTAAATTATTAACTTACGCTGGTACACGAATCTAGAGAGAGAATAAATTTGATTTTTGTTGTTGTTAGGTTTGATAAATAGATCTCTTCATTGGAAACCTAGATAGCAGAACAAACACAAGTTAGTATTTTTTATTCTTTCCAAACGTGTTTTGAATTTTAATCTACTAGAGCTAGACGTCTGAAGCCAGTTTAATTTGCTAGTAGTAGCGTTTATAAATGAACTTTAGAATGCAAGAGGATGATGTATAGCAACAACTATACGAGAAGGAACTTTAGAATGCAAGAGAATATATAACAATAACTATACGAGAAGGAACTTTAGAATGCAAGAGAATATATAACAATAACTATACGAGAAGGAACTTTAGAATGCAAGAGAATATATAACAATAACTATACGAGAAGGAACTTTAGAATGCAAGAGGATATATAACAATAACTATACGAGAAGGAACTTTAGAATGCAAGAGGATATATAACAATAACTATACGAGAAGGAACTTTAGAATACAAGAGGATATATAACAATAACCATACGAGAGTTGGATTACTACGTCTGCGGACTTACAACGATAGAAACCGGGTTTCGATACTTGTGGTGGGGAGAGCACAGATAGCCCTTGTGTAGCTTTGTGCATAATTAAAAACAAACAAACAAACAAGACAAACACTTGTTTGGTAAGTCTATTACCGATTGATAGTGTTAAGTACAGTTTTTTGTGTTAAATTGTTTAGTTTTTCCTTACTGAAATAAATATTCGACGTCTAGCTTGAGACTGTTCTTCAGTTTGAAAAAAATGAGAACAGTTACAGTTTTTTTTTAATATAATAAATAAGATTCAGGATCATTGGAACTCGTAATATGATAATTATTCTCTTGGAAATAACGTTTGTTTTCTTGTATCATTCTTCTACCGGCGGAAATACAGAAGGCAAAGCATATTTTTGAAATTGCATCAGAAACAATATAGTCTATTTTATTGTGTTTCTCAAAATCAATCTTTATTGTTTATATTAGTATTTACTATTTTTTAAAAATGAGGTAGAGTATTTCACAAAATTGTTTTAAATACAGACTTTTATCTTAGTGTGCTTACTTATTTGAATACATTATAAAATATTTTTTATTTCCGCAAAAAAAAATCCTTACTCTTTATATTAATATGCTTATTTCAAAAACACGTCCAACCATATCATAAATATTTTTGAAACATCTTTTTCTTGATTTAAATGTTGTTATAGTCAATATTACTGACAGTTTGTCGAGGGTTATCTGCGCTAGCCGTTCCTAATTTAGCAGTGTAAGACTAGAGGGAAGGCAGTTTGTCATCACCACCCACCGCCAACTCTTGGGCTACTCTTTTACCAACGAATAGTGGGATTGACCGTCACATTATAACGCCCCGATGGCTGAAAGGGCGAGCATGTTTGGTGTGACGGGGATTCGAACCCGCGACCCGCAGATTGCGAGTCGAGTGCCCTAACCACCTGGCCATGCGGGGCCATTACTGACAGTAAATCCACGAATGTCTTCCTTTCTTTGAAGGGATACCCATAGTTTGTTTCAGGCAGAGTAATATTCTCGATTTATCCAAGTTCAGTTTTCTTTTGTTTCTTACTTGTTTGGACAAAACAGAGAATTAACAAGAGCAATATTTCATTACATTATGACATGTTTTGAACTTCATTTAACAAAACTTTCTGAAGAAGCAATGTTCCTTGTTATCGCCAACTGTAACTGCAGTGTTTTTATTTTTGTATATTCTTCATTTAGTTGGAAGCACACGCACGCACACACATACACATATGTGTTATTACTTTGTTCTGTTAAGTATTTTTAATTAAAAGATAAATGAGTGCTCTTGGTGCAATGTATTTTTTAAATTATGTTTCAGCTCTAGAAAACTATTATCAGTTTACACTTTTCAAAGCCTACGTTACAAAATTAAACAAAGTACAAATCTAAAATGCGATAATAAAATTTATTGAAGTATATTATTATGGATTTGTATATGTGCGACTTTAATTGTTAAATAACGTATTTTTTATAAAATTTAAGTAAAATAATTTGCTTTTGATTAACTTGGCGTTTTTTTATTTAATGAGGAAACTTTAGTACTTCTACATGTATTATACAAAGAAATTATTGTGAAAGAAAATATATCACAAACTTTCAGAACGTCTTAAATTAGTTTTACTGTTGTTTTCAACATGAACATACATTAACGTCCATAGAAGGCTCAAGATTTTACCTATGATCAGAGATTTAAAGTAATGGTTAATCACGAATCCACTAACAGAGGATAGTGAAAACATGTGAATATTTTAATGTCAAGAAGTTTCATATATAATATAACATATTGTTAACAGCCAGGATTTTTTAAATATTTAATTATTGATCTTTCCTATATAAAGGTTATCATGGTAAAACTACTACTTAATAACTTCTAGTAATTATTTACTGTACGATTTATAGAGGTGCTGTTTTACAAGCTTACAACTTCTAAGATTAAACACCTGCACTTCATAAACTCTCATACAGTTATTTATTTAATGAACCTTTATTTCCACGTACGCAATATGATTTGTAAAATATAGTTCAGACTGTATCTGCAAATATTAATCAGGTTTATTTTTTCTACACTCTTTTGTGTGAAGCATTTCTACAGACACAAAGATCGAATTCCAAAAAGTCAACATGTGCTCGTTGTTTATGGATACTGCTATCCAGAATATCGTGAATCTTATTTGGCATTATTAACAGGTAGCCACTAATGAGAAGAAACAAGGTTGTTCGATTTAGAATTATATCTGACGTAGCGATAAGAATTTTCCAATTGTTTCCAGGCCAACCACTCTTTTTATCTCACAATGCTTGACTGGAAATGCATATGATTCAGAAGGAATGCGTTATATTGAGTAATTTTAAGAAATTGCCCGTATTCGGTGTAAATAAGTTACTAAAAAAATAGCCCCCCAGTGGCACAGCGGTATGTCTGCGGACTTACAACGCTAGAAACCGGGTTTCGATACCCATGGTGGGCAGAGCACAGATAGCCCTTGTGTAGCTTTGTGCATAATCAAAAACAACAACTACTAAAAATAGATGAAACCAATAATTATGTTAATGATTAGTGGATTAATTTCAATAGCGTGAGTATTTTTGTTTAGATATTATGTGTGTATGGTTCGTATATGTTATCAGGAGCCGTGTAATGGACCCACAAGTAATTTGGTGCATAAAAAAGTTTAGAAAAATGTGTTTAAAAAGCTGATGGGTTATGGCCATCATTGGTAATTTTAGGTTTAAGAAAACACTAACCTTGCATAGAATAAAATCTGTCTTTAAAAATGTTTCGGTTTACTATTACTAATGTGTCAATAGTTCGAATTTCATCTGAATATGACATCCTTTATAGTAAACGATTACAAACGATTGGTTCTTTTCTGTAGGGAATAAACTGTTTTTCGAGTAAGTAAGATCGTTTAACTAATAATTTGTATAATACCATGAAAACTATCTTATCTGTTGCTATATCTATTATGTTAAAGTTTTGAACACAATTTGTTGGTCAAAGACTACATACCCATGTTCAACTAAACTCGAAAAACTATCTAATTTCATAATAGTGTTCTTTGATTGTTGAACTCTTCCTTAAATTAGGAAGAGTATATCTTTAAGGTTAAATTCATACTGTTAGAAAAACACGTATGTTCAAGAAGTATTGATAGAAATGAATAAAAACCCTATAACCCGAGCGCTTTCGAAAGGTAGACCTTCCTTCGTCAAATTGCCTCTGAAGAAGAAAGGTCTACCTTT
>NW_013665618.1:1653288-1658040 GCF_000517525.1 Limulus polyphemus
AAAGGTAGACCTTTCTTCTTCAGAGGCAATTTGACGAAGGAAGGTCTACCTTTCGAAAGCGCTCGGGTTATAGGGTTTTTATTGATTTCTTTAAAGTTAAATCTGTTTCAGAGGATAGATCTAAATTTGTAAAGCAAGATATGGATCCTACAATAACAAGATAAAGCAAGTTATACATATGTTTATTAATGTTCAAAAAGGATATGTTTGTTTGTTGAATTTCGTGCAAAGGTACTCGAGAGCTATCTGCATTAACCTTCCCTAATTTTGAAGTGAGAAACTAAAGCCAGTCCTTGGGCCCTCTTTTACTAAAGAAAAGTGGAATTGACCGTCTCATTATAATGTTCCCACGGATGAAAGGGATCAATATGCTACTACTTTAACAATGTTATCTCTCTGCTGCAACGAATAAAAACGGTTAAAGTTTTAAACCGATCTATTATTGCAAATATGTTGATGGTACTTTCGTAATTTTTCGAAGAGACAGTGCATGATGTAATGAAATTCAGTGAGTATTTAAACAATTAACATTAAAATAGAAAATTTACTGTTGAAGTTCAGAAGATAGACAAATTAGCGTTTTTGGACACCTTGGTTTTATATCAAAGAGGGTGATTAAGTACTACAACATATCGTAAATCTACGTTTTCTTGTTTTTTGCTCAATCTTTACAGCTTTGTTTCCACCACTTTTAAAGATAATTAGGTTAACACAAAAGAAATCAAAGTGTTGAATAATTTGAAGTATCTTAGAAGCAATTACGTTTCTCTGTGAATTTTGTGAATAGCGTAATAAATAAAAATTAAGAATAAAGGGACCATCTCTATAGAACTAAGTTATGATGTACGATGTAAAGTTACGATAGTGTTTCCGTATATCGGAGTCCTCCTATGGCTCTATGGTAAGTATGAGGGGCTTATAACGCTAACAATTGTGTTTTGATACTCATGTTAGGCATAGCAAAAATAGCCCATTGTGTTGCTTTGTGTTTAACAATAAACAAACAAACAAAACGTATACCGGTGCTCATTGAACCACGCTTAAGCAGAAACTTAGCAAGTTTATTAGTCAGATGAGTCCACAACTTATAATTTTATGTTCACTTAAGCCTATTGCGAAACAACAACTTTCTTCCAATTTAATGATATAATTTCTAACTTGAAACATTCGGGTATTTCTAAATACGCACCCTGTGTTAAACAGAGATATATGGAATCTGCTACTAGATGTCTATTTGATTGAATAAAGGAACACTCTTCCATAAAACCAAATAGCTCTTCACGTACATTTAAACATGCCTTGAAAGATATCTCTTCGAACAAACCAATGAACCCTCTACTACAAAAGCAGATGTTTTTTCAACTATACTTAAACATGCCTACGATAAAATCAAGGAAGACTCCACTATAAAACCAGATATCTCTTCAAGAATACTTAAAAATGCCTCCGAAATATGTTAGATGTCTCTTCTATCAAATCAAGGAACACTCCACTATAAAACCAGATAGCTCTTCAAGAATACTTAAACATGCTTTGGATGACTGTTAGATAGATGTCTCTTCAATCAAATCAAGGAACATCTCAGTTCAAAATCAGGCAGTTTTCGAGTTTTGTTTAACATGCCTCGGAAGTCTATTAGATGTTTCTTCAATCAAATCGTAGAAAACTCCACTATAAAGCCAGACTTTTCTTGTACTTAAAATGCCTTGGAAGTAAGTGACTAGCCATTGTGTACTCAAAGTTTTAAAATAATTGCTACAGTAACAGATAACAGAACATTAAGCATTAATAAACGTTTAGCCATTTGGGAAAGAAAGCCAACCTTTAAACAGGTAAGCCATTACCACTCCTTTGCTTTTGAAACTGAATAACACGCACATGTGAAATTTCAGTAATTCATTAAAAAAGTAATCAAAACATGCCATTCTGCCTGCTGAGATTTTGAAGAAGTTGTTCACATAACCGGAAGTAATTTGTTAGCATAAACGTGTGTGATGCTAAATTAAAGACACGGACAATTTGGTAATTAGCTTACAGAATTTATTCTCTAAATACAATTAACTATACTTTTTTGCTAGATTTACATCTTTGGCTCATTGCTTTTTGACATGATTATTATATTCATGAACTTAACTATATCATTTATAGTTAGATATACATGTTCAGAGAGGTTGTACCTACTTTAGTTTTCTGTGTCTGCACTTACACGTTGGCGTTCTAGTTGTGAAGTGTGTTTACCTTATCATGTAATCCTTCTGTTCAATAGGGTAGGGTTAAAAATTTAGTTTTAAATAGCTTTCATTATGATACTAGATGACGTATTCAACGCACGAGAAAGACATAAGACCCGTGGTGGTGACATAAGGGGATGGTTCACAACGAAACGTCTACGCTCTATGTCACTCTCCGGAGGACCCTAAGGGCACATGCGAAATTTAGTGACAATCGTTTATGAGCGGACACACACACACATACGTATAGAGGGCTTTGTCATTTATTGGTTTAGATAATTCTCGTACTTGTTCCATAGGTCAGTGTTAGAAGATAGCCAATACAATCATAAAGAATTAGATTTTTCAGCCTGAACGGCATCTTATTTATACGCCAAACGGCTGCAACAGAAACCGCTTGGACTGAGCGCAATCAACAGTTAGTGTGCCGAAATGTGGACCTGAGTTTCGCTGCCCTATGGGATTGGGGGTGCGATCAAATCTCACTATTTAGTCTTCTGACAAGAGTAGGCAAAGGGTTGGCAGTGGGTGTTGTTGATTAGCTGGCTTCACTCAAAATGACTAAGGCAGACAGACCTCTTGTAGCTTTGCGCGAAATACAACTAACAAACAAATGAATAAAAACCCCTATCGTTCAGTTTAGATGTCCTTAATTTTAAATTACTAATGAGAGGGAAGGCAGCCGCCACAATGGCTTTGTCTGACTCTTTGAGCCGAATAATGGGATTGAATGCCACTTATATAATGTACTTACAGCTAAGTGTGCAAAGCGTATTTAGCGGGTTCAAGTCTCGAATGCTAGGTTCTTCAATCCGCAACGCGATTCATCAACCACTAGGTCACGCCCCGCCGAAAGCCATAAGAGACTGCTGGCTCAACATTAAAAATGATGTATAATGCTAAATTCGAGACAAAAAACGGCGAGTAAACGTGATTTATTATATATTCAATAAAAAAATATACAGATAGCGTTTTACCAGATCTGTCATTTGTTCATAAGTTATAATAGATTATATGCAGACGATTTATAGCAATTGGTCGAAAAAAAAATCATGTTTTTTAAAAAATAATATCAAAGTTTAAAATAAACTAGCAATCTAGAAAACGCCACCAAATTGAGATTTTTGCTTCTCATACAAACACGTTGTTTTATTAATTTATTAGTTTTTTATGATACATTTACTTAATTATTGTCATTAATGATATAATATTTCAAGCCATAATTTAACTTGCAGATTTGTTTGTTTCAGAATTTTCGAACAAAGCTACACAAAGGGCAATGTGCTCATGGATATCCCTTATTATGAAATAATGTAAACTAAATGGAAGGCAGCAATTCAATAACGCCCACTGCCTACTCTTAGGCGATTCTTGTTTAATTACGTATTGAGATTAGACAACGGACCACGAACACTGAATTTTCATTTCAAGACCGCTAGTTATATTTTTATGCATTAAAATCTTTTGCTAAGTCTATGAAAAATAATGGCCTCTATTCATTAGTAAGGAAGCTGAGAAATGTTTTAAACTTCTACAGCGTCATAAATATCATCTGAATTATTAACCACTTTGTAATTGTTAACAACCAATTAACAAATCGCTTAGTAAGTATATTCAAAATACTTTAAATATGTATTAGTTCGTCAAAAAATTGATGTCGATTTTTTTAGATGAAAAAAAAACCCGAATAACTTTATTTACAACTATACCACTAAAGACTTGATAATGGGATTAATTCATTAATTTACCAATTTATAGATGTACCTATAAAGATGGAAAAACAAACTTTTACTGCTAAAAATTTCAAGAATATGTTCAGTTTTTGCATATACAATAACTATATTCATTTTTATAAACATATTTATAAACAAATAGTAGGAATACCAATGGGTGCTAATTATTCAAGCAGTGTTGCTAATATATATCTTTACTATTATGAAAATAAATTTATAAATAATTTTTCAAATCCAGAATTATTTTGTCTAAATTATAAATATATTAATGATTTAATTAGCATCAATAATCCTTTAATAAGTAATTATATTAGTAATATTTATCCTACAGTTATACAAATCGAAAACACTTCAATATCAAATATTGAAGTATTAGGTCGTCAAAAAATTAATGTCGCTTTTTTAGATAAAAAAAACAAAACAAACTTAACAACTTATATATCAAAACAAAACACTTATTAAATGAAATAGTATCCATTCTTATCGATGATGCTTTTCCATCTTACAATAAGGTTGTTAATGCCATGATTAAAGAAATCACATGGCTCTGTAGCAAAAAACATGTCGATGTCCTCTTTAACACCTTCTACATTTGCATACGTTTTCCCATTACAATGGTGTTGCAGCGAATGAAAAAGATGGTAATCTGATGGTGCCATATTTGGCGAATATGGTGGGTGGGGGAGAACTTCCCAACCCAACTCCATAATCTTGTGTTGCGTCAAACGTGCCACATGTGTACGTGCATTGTCGTGGAGAAGAAGAACACCTTCCGATTGATGAGTAAA
>NW_013665618.1:1659040-1673496 GCF_000517525.1 Limulus polyphemus
CTTCCGATTGATGAGTGAAGGGCGTTTCTGATGAAGGGCTTGATTTAAACGTTCCAGTTGCAGACAATAGATCTCTGCATTGAAAGTTCGCTGTGGATTGAGGAGTTCGAAATGAATTATGCCTTTGATGTCTCACCAAGTGCAAAGCATCACTTTCTGCGGATGGAGTCCAGGTTTTGGGGTCGAAAATGGTTTTTGTCTAGGACTGAGCCATTGTTTTTAGCGTTTAATATTCGCAAAGAAAATCCATTTTTCATCACCGGTGACAATTCTGTCCAAAAATGGTTCACGCGCATTACGCGCCAGAAGAGACGAAGAATCGTTCACGCGTTGGAAACGATGAACATCGGAGAGTTCGTGTGGCACCCAAACACCTTCTTTATAGAGTTTTCCCATATTCCTTAGATGTCTACGTATTGTTGCATGAGAAACATGCAATTTCAGGGCCATTTCACGAGTGTGTTGCCTTGGGCTAGACTCAACAAGCGTCTTCAGAGCATCAATATCAATTCCAACATTTCGGCCCCTGCCATCACAGTTTTAAAGGCTAAAGTCACCTGAAGGAAATTTCCTGAACCATCGTTGACACTCACGAACGTTCAAAACATTTCCATAAACTTCTTTGATATTCTTTCCCTTCTTGTATTCAAACAGCATTACATGCCGAATGTGTGTCTCGTCGTGTACCATCACATTATATAGGCTACATTAACATGACGTTTAGGCGGTTCGTTTAACTATTATACGTGATGTACGTTTTTTTTGGGGGGGGGGTTAATGAAAGTGTTCCAAAACGCGACATTAATTTCTTGACGACCTGATTCACAGGTTTGTTCGTTTGTTGTGAATTTCGCGCAAAGCTACACGAGGGCTATTTGAGTTAGCCGTCCCTAATTTAGCAGCGTAAGACTAAAGGGAAGGGAGCTAGTTATCACCACCCACCGCCAACTCTTGGGCTACTCGTCTTCCAACGAATAGTGGGATTGATCGTCACTTTATAACGCCCCCATGGCTGAAAGGGCGAACATGCTTGGTGGGACGGGGATTCGAACCCGCGACCCTCAGATTGCGAGTCTAGCACCCAAAACACCTGGCCATGCCGGGCTATTGTTTTGAATTTCGCACAAAGCTACATGATGGCTATCTGCGCTGGCCGTCCCTAATTGAGCAGTGGTATACTAGAGTAAAGGCAGCTAGTCAATACCTCCCACCGCCAACTCGTGGGCTACTCTTTTACCAACGAATAGTGGGATTGACAGTCACATTATAACGCCCTCACGGCTGAAAGTGGGACGGGGATTCGAACCCGCGACCCTCAGATTGCGAGTCGAGCGCCCTAACCACCCGTCCGTGCAGGGCCCATAATTCATAGGATCACAAACTTAGATGAATTACAGTTAAATAGGTCCGATAACTAGACCGCATTCTGAGGTAGATTTTCCTCTTTTGGGGCAGAGGTAAGTTTACAGACTTACAACGCTACAATCCGGGCTTTGAATCCTCGCTGGGAACACAACAGATAGCACAATGTGGCTTTGCTCTGAAAATAAACAAAAAAAAACAAACAACCTGAAGTTAGAGCTAACTCCAACAATTCTTTTTTCAAAAACTCAATTACGGTGTTGGTATTTCATTCATTTGATATAAAAAACATGAAATATAAAGAAAACGTTTACCTACTTTAGACATTTATTATTTTTATAATTGAAAAACATTTCTCTCGCAGTACTTTATTAAACTTTATTCGTTTGCTCGTAAGTGAGCTTATCTGATGACTTCTTTTTTTATGACGATGTAAGACAAATTAAGTTACAATATGTGTATTTTCTACAGAAGTGATTTTAACAAATCTGTATGCATATGAAGTTGTTTAATCTCTTATCCATTTTCATTCTCTACACAGTATTCATTGAACGAGACGTCACAACACATCTTGTACATGTTCAAAACTTTAAACTTTAGCTCATTACTGCAGCCTAAAAGGACGATAAATCAGGACCACTATTTCCACGATAAGATCAAGACCCCTCGATATATGTTTGTCCTACTGACAACACGAACGCTATTATCAATGTTAGCAATTGAGTTGATGTAATAGCTTGAAGGCTGTCTACGAACACGTAAAGTATGATCTGAAGAACATTCCTGGTTTTGCAGATCTGATTAAACGTTCCATTTTCGAGAAATATAAGAGTTTAGGATGAAGATAAATAGTCTCCATAGGATCCTTTAAACTCTTTGGGGGGACAAACAGTGCGTTGAAGTAAACAGATCTGTTTGTAAAATCGTTAGTTTAATGCACGAAATAAAGAAGCAATTATGTTTAAGTTAAAACAAAGTCATAGTTTGAAATTTCTTATATTTAATTTTTCCTCTACATTAAAAATTATAAGTGACGAAAACAATGTCATTTTAGATTTTGAAACAACATAAATAATTACATGGACACTGAACACTTAATGGCTGGTTAAGACTCTCATCTATAAAAGCATAATAATAACGTTACTAACAATATCAAATCATTTTTTAAATAAATACATTAGTTTTCAAATACTACGTTTTGTCTCTGCGTTATAAAATTTCTGCAAACCCAAATTAAAATTTTGGATAATCATTTCTTGCTTTTACTGGTTGGAAAAAAAATAGTTAATAACATCATGCTTCTTCCATTTTAGCATTGTGTTACTAAGTTTGTTAGATTTCGCATAAAGCTACTTAAGAGCTATATGCACTAACCGTCCACACTTTAAGTAATATATTAGAGGGGAAGCTTCTAGACAACACCATCAACCGCCAACTTTTGGGCTACTCTTGTCAGACCGAAACATGAAATTTGACCGTCACTCTTACAACGCATCCATGGCCCCAAAGATCGAAAAGCATTTTTTTTTACATTAGGATGAATGAACCAAGGAATCTCAGCTACACACTCTGGCACGCTGATCGCTGGCCCAACTTTAATAAGTTTCTTTAGTTTCTAATTGTTTAGGTCATGAAAATAAACCAAATGTTTTATTTGCACATATCTCTGATATAGACATATCCCATTTGGTAATATACTTTATTAAACCAAACATTGCTTTCTTAAGAGCTGAAATAGATTGATCATCAGTAATCGTTTCGCAAAATACACTACTTATAAAATCAGCATTGAATACTTAATCTTTTCTTTTCCATTTAGTAAGTTAATTTCAACATGTAATTACTATCTATTATAAATATTTCTCATTCATAAAGTGTATTAAACAATAACGAATACTTTTTGTCACATTTATTTAGTTTACTTTGGAAACAGTTGGTGTATAACTAAAACGAACCTTAATTCTATAAAATAATTCATAAAGTTAAAACATTATGAATAATGATTAAATAATGCTACTATAGCAGATAATGAATGTATGGTTTTTTAGTTATTTTACATAATTAATGATTTTCTAGCTGGAGTATTTTTTGACCAGCTTATTTGAGCTACTAAACGACCTTAATAGGGGACAATAATTAGAAAGATTATTACGACAGGAGGTGGGGCAGTACATGTTTGGGCAGCTATTCATTATGGTGGAAAACTGTTCTTCATACCCTCCAGGGAAATGTCAATGGTGTCTCCTACAGGCATCACATGGAGATGATATTTCTGCCATATACTAGGACAACGTTTGGCAATAACAATGTGTTCCAGGATGACAATTCATTTTCCCACAGTGCACATATTTTACAGGATTATCTCTATCAGAAGTGTGTTACAAAACTGCCATGGTCAGCAAAGTTTCCAGATTGTAATTCATTGAGAACTGTTGAGCAGAACTGAGCCGGAAAATTGCTAATCACGATTTTAAACCATCTACTGTAACTGAGTTGCAGCGCCTTTTAGAGACATTTTGGGATGAAATCGCGGTGGATTACATCAATAACCTTATCGACAACATGTCACGTCGCCTTGCAAGGATATTAGAGTACGAGGAAGACCAATCAAGTACTGAATTTTTAAAATGAACGAATATAAGGTTACAGACGCTATTTATAATAATTTGATGTTATATTTTGTATTATATATATTTTGGTAAGGTTTTGTTGTGATAGATAAAATGCTGAATTACACATTTTTCTACAGGTGTTTGATAAAATTGTTTGTTGTTCTAATAAAACGTTCATGATGTTCATAAAACCTGTCTTATTAAACAAATTAAATATGTAGATGTCTAATATAACCTGCATTTTTCAATTTGATAGAGCTAAGTGTACTTGTATTCCATCTTAATAATAATGATCATATTTGCCATAAGATAGGCGAACATTCTGGCTAAGGCTGTTTTAATTTTGGTATGAAATAAAACACTTGTTTCTTTCATATTACGATTCAAAATTACTCAATTATATTGGTAAAAGTACTATATTGAATTGTGCTGTATGTTTTTCTGCTCTTGGGTCAAAATCAGCAGACTTCAAAGTCTCCATAGAAATTAGTGAGAGGTTTTTTGCTTGGTAGAAAAACATGAAACATTTTAACATTATTTAAAACTTTGTGGCACAGCTACTAAGGCTATCTGTTGTCGTCCCTTATTTTGAATTACTGGGAAAATACAGCTAGCACGTAGCACCCTTCCGTCTTTCCATCAACAACCCATGCTTAGAGACTGACTCACTTTTATAACGCACACACAACTTATTAAAGTCAAGGAAATATCTTGTGATTTTGCAAAAATTCGAACCTTGTTTTCCAGATCTAGGATATGCAGATTTGTAGATCATTCAGCAACCACACGTGATATAAAGGCACGGTGGAATGAAAAGTATCAGAACTACATTTGCCATTGTTTAGTGTTTTGTAAGTAGATAATGCCACATAAAATTGATCGCTCTTAGGAAGGGTAGACAACAGCCCTTTTGACGCAAAATATTCCTACACTCAGATCATAAAGATATGTTCAGATTGGGATTGGGAATGTTCAAGACGGGCATGTTCTTTATATTTAATGACATTGAAAAACAAAGGAATATGAATCAAATTGGGGATCATGACCATCACAGATAAAGACCTGCAACAAATCGTACTATGTCCATGGTAAGGAAAGAGCAGCATCTTGTAAAATATGAAAATCAAGAAACACAAAGACCAGTGGCAAAATTCCTCCACGTGTCCTAGGCAATACTACTTAATATAATCAAGAAGGATCTCCATCTGAAAAAAAAAGAGACACAAGTCATGTGTGCCCAAGCTGTTTCCACGATACATCAGAATTCAATTGTCACATACCTCAACAGCTGGAGAAAGAAACGAGTACTACTGCTATCTCGCATAAATACATGCTGGTCAAGTCATTGGATGAAGTTCTTATAGATTTCTGTGAGATCAGAGTTTTAAAATGGGCACTGGGACATCGTCGTCCTTGTATGGACTAAATGAATTATATATAATTGTGGAGATGAGGGATGTGATCTCAACAATGGAGACTTTTGCAATGGAAACTACGTTGCAGTGCTATTGGCAAGATACACAATTGTCAGATAGAGTATAGCAGGATATTGTGACATGGCAGTAACGATGTGGTGGGTCTTAAAATCATTTTAATATAACGTACTTAACCTTCCTAGTAGTAACAATTACACTTGTTATCGGTGCTAAAATATATTTTTAACTTTTCTATCGAAAGTCTAAGTAAATTAATATCATTTGTTGCTTTTCCTTCGTGATTTCATGATCAAAATCTCTGAAAATTTAATTTAACAATTACATTACTCCCCATAGCACACATTTCATCATTCTAGTTTTTTTAGTCACCCAGTGTAATATTGAATATGCTTCACTGTTTACACTGTATTAATTAAAATGTTTGAAGTCTCACTTGGGAATATAAGCTATGAATTAAAGATTCCGTAGTGAATTTGTAATTTTAATTTTCCCCAGTTCTGTAGTGAATGGATAAAATATAAATGTGAATGCAAAATTAACTTAATGTATTAGTACTTACGTTTCAGTGATCTGATGCTTATAATGTATAATATCAATATTTATAAGAATGAGCATTTTAGTTCCTAAATGAAATGAAATCCCATATTGATACATCTTCCCTTTTATTTCCTCTTTCAATTTCACATTCGTAGATTTATTCTTGTGATGATTATGTAGATAAACAACTCCAGAGAGGAAAACAAAAACATCCTTTATGACAATATATATATACATATATACAGGTATAATTATTTTTTCTCATTCATTATTTTACAGGATCTGATACTTTCTGTTTATTATATTGTTACGTATTAGAATTGCAAGTAGTCTGAAACTGAGTTAACATGTAATTTAGATTTAGTAGTTAAATTGTCCAAATCATACTCTTGCAGTGATAAACTGCAACTTAACAGTCTTATTTTTTGTTTTTCTTTCCTTTATTTCTTTGTTTCCTTTTTAATTGGTTATCCCATAGTGGGTAACAATACTAAGACCATGTTCTCAGTACGGAACTTACGTTCTTAAAAAGCTGGGATAGGTTTCAGAGGAGCAACAGGAATTTTCTGGTTAGATTTTCTGACAGGTATGACAAGTTTTACAAAACTGAGAAAAGTCTTGCCTAATTTTTGGCCAAAAGAAATGACTCATAATTTTATCACATGTCTTGTTGACACCTAAATGATCTCCCATGAGGAGTTCATGAGCAACTTTCAATATTTCAGAACTATATGTTTTGGGAACAACAATTTGATAAACAATAGCCCAGTCCTCTGAAGCTGGCACATCTGGTGGTCTCCATTTCCTCATAAGCACACCATTTTGAAAAAAGTAGCAATTTGGAACTTTCTTCAGTTCATCTTTTGGGAGTGCATATTTAAATAGTTAAGAGATCTGCAGTGATCAGTTTACTTTTAGTAAATGGAACGTCACCAGGTGAATCAGATCCCTCACGCCCATCGTTGTTCCTCACTGAGGAATCATCAGTAGGATAATTATCCACAAAATCCTTGTCGGATCCAAATTATGTCTGAGTCAAATCTATAATATTGTCCTCTGAATCCATGTCTATCATTTGTTTTTGGCTTAATTTCTTAGTCTGAGCTCGAGTCACAGCACACGAGGGAAACACATCAGGATTATCCTCAACGACTACATCATCCTTAGGTGAAACAGTGATCGGCTCACTAACTATTTTAGGTTCGGCAACAACTTTTCCCCCAGCCAAATTGTTTCCCAACAACAATGATACACCCTAAATTGGCAGAGTACGTCTTACCCCAACCACAACCCGTCCCGAAACTAGGTCTAATGCTAAATAAACGTTATAAAGAGGAACATTAACAAAGCCACCCTCAATAGCCTGAGCAATAGCAAACTCACCAGTGGCAGAACTCGAATTTAACGGCAATATACCTTTTAACAACAATGATTCAGTCGCCCCAGTATCACGTAGTATACGTATGGGTATGGGGTTGGCAGTGTCATTTGTCAAAGACACAAAAGATCTAAAGTCCTCGCTGATTACATCAGCCTTTATATCAGCGGCCAAATCAACAACATCGGGTGATCTGGTGAAACTACGTCTATATGTGGACACAAACGCACTGGGTGTCGCCTCCTTTTTTTCTTCTTTTTCAAACACGAACAATCGGACATAACATGATCATGTTTTTTACAAAAATGACAAACAGGAATTGATTGTTTTAAAGAAGTTTTATCCTGACTGTCAAAAGATTTCGAACTGGAGAAGCTGGATTTTTTGGAAGAATTCTCAACTTTAGGGGATTGAACAGTTACAGGTTTTTGTTGAGATGGTAGGAATTTTTTTTTATGAAAAGTGGTTTTATGTGTTAAAGTGTAGTAATCGGAAAGAATGGCGGCTGCTTCCTGTAGTGTTTCAACTTTCTTTTCATCGAAGTAAGTTTGACGTCGTCACATGCACAATGTTTAAATTCCTCAATTAGGCATAATTCTCTTAGTTTATCGAAACTGTTGCCAATATGCAAAGAATTGCACCAGCGATCAAAATAAACCTTTTTTTCGTGGGCAACTTCTATATAAGTTTGATTATCTTGTTTGTGATAACATCTAAACTTTTGGCGATAAACTTCTGGTACTACCTCGAATGCTTTGAGAATAGCTGCTTTAACCTTATCATTATTTGTACAATCTTCTAAAGAGAGAGCGGCATAAGGTTTTTGTGCTTTACCAGTTAAAACACTTTGTAATAATAATGACCATTTTTTGGTGGGCCATTTTCATGGTTTGGGCAACCTTCTCCAAATGTTGGAAATATTTAACAACTTTATTTTCATTAAATGGTGGTACTTTAACATATCGATTTAGTTCAAAGTTGTCATTTTGCCTTGGCCGATCAGTTTGAGTCTTATTTCTATTTCTTTCAGGCTAATTTCTTTTTCGGCTTCAATGCGAGCTTTTTTTTTGGCCTTGAGACGTTTATTTTTTCTTTCAGCTTCAATACGAGCTTGTTCTTTCTCGGCCTCAATACGAACTTGTTATTTCTCGGCTTCGATTCGAGTTTGTTCTTTTCTCTTTCTCGGCTTTGATTCGACCTTGTTCTTTCTCTTTCTCGGCTTCGATTCGAGTTTGTTCTTTTCTCTTTCTCGGCTTCGATTCGACCTTGTTCTTTCTCTTTCTCGGCTTCGATTCAAGCTTGTTTGGTATCGAGGCGTTTATGTTTTCTTTCAGCTTCGATACGAGCCTCTTCAAGCTCGATTTGTTTGAGTTTTAGCTGGATCTCTAATTTGTCTTTATCATTCAACCCCGATTGGCTAGTAGGGACACTAGAGTATTCCACTAATGCTTCCCCAGGCAACAAATCATCATCGACTAGTATTTCGATAATACGCATTTTGAGTTCATTTTTTCTCATTGATCTTTTAACTTCTAGTTGTAAGACTTTGGCAATTTCGAGCAATTATTTTTTTATATTTTTTCTAGTTGTTCATGGGAGGGCGATTTAAGAAAATCTTGACAATCAGACATGATCAAATCTTGTTGGCACTGATAAATATATATTCAATTGTGATTTAAATTTTAATGTAGATCGAATTTTGTCTGTGATTTAGATCTCGGACACGAGCTCCCAATTTATTATGCTACTTATTAAAATTTCAAATAGTCTGAAATTGAGTTAACTTGTAATTTAGATTTAGTAGTTAAACTGTCCTTGGATTTAGCAGTTAAGTAAAAGCCGATATATAATCAATTTATGATATTTGCCAACAAGACTGATACACACACTTTTCTTTTTTTTAACACAAATACGTTTTAATATATACACAACAATACAATTTACAATAACGGTTATTACAAATAGTATTTACGAACAATAATTGATATTAAACTGAACATATGATAATAAATTCGTTACAATATGCACAGCATATAACTATATTATCTCTTCTTTTCATTGCTGAATAATGAAGCATTTAAATTATTTAAGCGCGTTTCACGTTTTAAAAAATAGAAAATAATTAATTTCCATTAACCATATACAATGCCGATGTTATTCAGTTGTTTTCTTGTATTACCATCTGGTAACTTTCGTATTATCCAACCTTCTTCATGTATCATACTCTACTTACTCTCATGTTATCCTACCATCTTTCCATATCAATACGACCATATAATACCAAAATGTTGTTTTTATTAAACAGTTTGAAGCTTTCTACTGTCAGTTTCGGTGTTTTAGTGAACGCTCCTGAAGAAGCTATAAAGCGAAACATTGAGTGTTTAATTTAATAAAAACAACGTTTTAGTGTTATAAGATCCTATATTTCTAGTATTAATAGGTATTTTATACACCAATATGCACTACAGAAATTAAATAGTCTTTCCGTATCAACAGTTATCTAGTCACGTATTATCCATCCATTTTCTTAAGTCAATGTCTACTTTCGTATTATCCAATCATATTGATATATTGATAACCGCATACTCAGATATCATTCGTCCACCTTCTTCGTTTCAGAATCTGTTTAATCACACATTATCTAGCTATCTTAATTTATAATTTTTTACCTACTCCTGCATTATCAAGCTATTTTATTAAATCAACTTTTACCTATTTCGTATTAATCAATCATCTCTCGGTATCGCCGTCTTTTTACCATAACAGTCTTTCAGTATCGTTGTTTATTTATTTTACTATTTTTGTTTGTTTTGAATTTAGTGCAAAGCTACACGAGGGCTGACTAGAGGGAAGGCAGCTAGTCATCACCACCCACCACCATCTTTGGACTACTCTTTTTTTTTTCAACCGATAGTGGAATTGACCGTAATATTATAACGCCCCACGGTTGAATGGTTAGTACGTTTTGTGGGACGGGAATTCGAACCCGCGACCCTCAGATTGCGAGTCAAACGCCTACAAGTTAAAATCTACGTATTTTATATTAACCAGTCATCTCTCTGCATCACCGTCTTTCTACTCTCTATTCCTAGGTTAGTTTAAACGTCTGTTTCACTGTGAAGCAGAACAGTCATACAGTGAAAACGTTTTTGATAAAGACCTAAAACTGCAACTACTGAACAATTTTGGTGGAGGTGTGACCTGATCCTGACCTTTATCATTTCAAATATACATACAAAAATGGGTGTAATGTGTTTTGATAAAGACCTAAAACTGCAACTACTGAACATTTTTGGTGAAGGTGTGACCTGATCCTGAGCTTTATTATTTCAAATACACATACAAAAATGAGTGTAACGTTTTTGCGTAATAAAATATAAACTAGGTTTTATATTAAGGTCTGCTTTGAATTTGTATCAAGTCAGGAAAAATATTTCATTTATGTTTTTCAGAAAGCAGTTACTGTTCAGAATCACAGCAATAAGCTACTAGACTGTATACAACATTGTATTGTAAACTATGACAAACATTGGGTTATTTCACAACAGACTATATTCCCCAAACACAGATTTGGGTGAATTATAACACAATTGATTGTTGAAGCGATACAAACGCACAAGTTTTGCGTGCTTCATAGCAACACAAATGATGTGCTGTTTTCCATTCAGAACAGTGTTTACTTATATACGGTGTTGTATTACAAAGTCACATTTTTTATTATGTGTACATAGATTGTATAAAATGTCAACACCGAAACTGTGCATCAGCCAACACGTTTTTGTTCTGTTTTGTTAGCCCACGATTCACGATTGTTTTTTTTATCGTGAACTTCTGTTACAACCATTCAAACATCAGACGCTTGTTCCGCGGCTTTTTTACAGTTAATGGTATTAGTTTTGTTGTTCAATATGAGCTGTTAGGTTTTATTACAATCTCTTTTATACTGCTTTATGTTCCTGAACATTTAAGGCCAGCCATCAACAATAATGAAAACTCTCTTTAGTATTCAAGTTTATAATCTTTGCTTTTTACTGTGTATGTTAGCAAATCGTTTTAACATGTTTATCTTTTAACACGAAAGATACATGAAGTTAACTCTAAAAATAAAACCTTTAATTACAGTTGCCTATTTATCAAAACATAAAAACTTCTGTGTCCATTTGATTGCAGATTTGAGAAATAACATGAAGGATACGTAATAATAATAACACGACTTTTCGGTATCTAAGAAAACGTAACTAAGCGGAAAACGTTTTAATGATTGAGAGTTTCTTGAACAAACAGTAAACCATATCATTTAAAATAATTTGTTACAAATATAATTGAATTAATAATGGTCTCAAAAATCAAGGACTTGTATGTAACGTTACTCCACACGTATACATAGATGTTAATTAGCGAATCTTTCACTCTATTATCATTCTAAATCAAACCAATTGAAATTAATAAGGATAGCATATAGAACTATAATCACGTTACTAAACACTCGCTAAGAGAACGAGTAAATAGAGTGTTTCTCATCATTAACTTATATGACGTAGCTACGATGGTCAACAATTTTCATTGTGAATAAGCTTCTTATTCTTGATGACATTGATGATGATTTATGAGACATACAGGACTAAGCAACTTTGGTTCTGCCATTATAATTCAAGCGTGAGAGCCTTGCCCACATGAGTAGCAACATATACGTGTCTACTGTTACAAGGATGATGTTCAATATGAACATAACGTGCTTATAGCATCTTTGAAATATGCATAGATCCCGAATAACATTTTACAGCGCTTCATCCAGAGTTAATATTTATATTAATATTTCAGTGTACTGAAAAACATAGCATTGCCATGTTTACAGACAAACAGATCTCCCAGGGTCAGTATTAGTTTTAGATAAACAATAAAAAACCGATCTGAAACTGGCAAACTTTGGGAAGTTTGTAGGGATAACACTCAGTAATGAATAATATATGCCCTTTCTTCATAGAGGTAAAAAATTCCAAATTCTTATGGCAATAAAACATACCTTATTACCGAACAGTTTCTTACACCGTTTCACACAGAACTGACAAAGAATAATGGAGTGTTCAAGTCCTTTTAACTCGCCACTTAGTAACCTAAGTCCATATAAGTATGTGAATAATATTGTGGCATTGAGCCAAATTCATCATTCGGTATTATACAGTGGACCAATTATAGCATGGACCTCCATGTCAAAGATTATATTTCCTATCTTACCTTTGGTGAAAATTACATAAGTCAGTAATATCATCAGTAATTAAGTAGATATATATTTCTTTTATGATAAGGTTCTGCAATGTTATATCCCAAGATACTACTCAAAGCTTTCAGAGATCAACACATGTCTCTTCATCAGTTTGGTTTGGATTGGTTTGTTTTGAATTTCGCGCAAAGCTACACGAGGGTTATCTGCGCTAGCCGTCCCTAATTTAGCAGTGAAAGACTAGAAGGAAGGCAGCTATTCATCACCACCCAACGCCAACTCTTGGGCGACCCTTCATTAGGCTTTCTTATAACATTTACAAAAGCCTTAAACAGATCAACTTCTGTAATTTCTTTTTCAGTTATACAAAACTGACATGGACGGTAAATAGTGGAGGTAATATGCACATGCTTTTTAATCTGCTAATGTTTGTCTTGACGAAGGTTTGAATGAGCTTTGTACCTGAAATACTGCTATGATCTCTCTCTATGTGGTAGATAAACACATTCAAACAATCCTCGTAAATGTCACAAATGTAAATGTTAACTTAAAATTGAAACTTTTCTTCTATTAACACTTCCCATTTGCAAATAATACAGATATCATAAATTAAACCTGTTATAAGACAAAGTACTGTAGAGATGAATGATTATGAAGGCTATATTATTAAAAAAAAATATGTTTTGTGAGTAAGAATAATTTTTTATCAGGTATGACTTATTTCTTGAACAAAACATAGAAAAAAGTAGTTGAAGTCAATATATATTGATAACATGTGATGTCATTAATAATCATAGTAAAACTTCCAACTATTAATAAGTTAATCATATATATATATATTTAAGAAAGCTACAATTTTTTTTATAAAACAGATTACTTCAAACGGAAGGATAACGTGAATTTTACACAGAATATCCAAACCTTAGAGAGAAAAAAACACAGCCACAAAACAAACATCCAACACCGGGACACACATCATAAAGTGGGTCATTATGTGCTGTGCCATTGATTTTTGAGGTACCGGTGGAAGTAAGACCCAAATTGATTTAGAGCGTCTATCCAGTTTAACCTCAACTTCGCCGGTCACACATGCTTAGAACAAAAGAAAAATGGAGCAGATGCCCACAACGTCCCACATCTTTACCATCGTTTGCTGTCTGCAGCCAGATGTGGGAAGCTCGTTGCTCACAAGAAAAAATAAATAAAATAAAACCCACAATTCGAAAGAAAAAATTAGAATACAAGATATCAATGGGGGAAACAGCAAAACTGTATTTGAAATTAGCATTCCAGATCTCACTATGATGTTTGGACATACGTACCAAGATGTTAAGAATATTACTATACTAAGCTCAACCAATATTATAAGTATAGCTCCCATCTTCCACCCTTCCCTGCTACTATCTGGATCTTCAATGGTTCTAAAGAGATCCACACAGTAGCAGGTCTTATATAGGGAAGGTGATATAATTACCACTACATTAATCTACCTATACAAGATATGAAATGTCCAAATAAGTAATTCCAATTATATCCCCTACAATAAACTTTAGAAATTATTTCTATAGTTTACATTATAATATTGTTTCAATCACTACTTTCAAATTAATATAAATACTTTATATATTTTTGATAAAACTATTTAAAACTATTTAATTAAATTTTTCTCCTCAAAGCCATTAAAGATCACTTTATGTACTAATATATTAACATTAGATATTAAGAACTGTAAGTTGCTATACGTTTCACAACACCTAAGAAGCTGTGGATGTATTATGCTCTGTACAACATTTGTTGATACATTACCGTTTGGAGAGGGAGGTCCAAAAATTCGAAATGCGAAGTCATATCTTTTATCATAAATATTGATATTACTATAATTATTAATTATTTTAATTATAATTATAATT
>NW_013665618.1:1673669-1677278 GCF_000517525.1 Limulus polyphemus
AAATTAATTATGTATATATATATATATATATATATATATATATATATAGAGAGAGAGAGAGAGAACCTATGAGAATTGTAATTCGCGTTAAAGAATGAAAAAGCACTGACATATTTTTTTGAACAATGGAAAGGCAACTTGCGTGATGCTCGAGATAAAACGAAACATAAATATATCGACAGAAAAAGAAAGTTCATAAGGAGCGGTTGAACAGCATGCAACCTATCGCTTATTGAACAAACCATTTGACATGACTCGAAAGAAAGAAGATAGCTTACAGAGGTGTTTTAAATAAGTTTTCAGAAAATCAACAACCTCGTTGATACAAAACAAAATAAAAACAATCTTAATAATATCCTTAAGATCAATACGAGAGGGAAGCCTAGAGGAGCCAAGATGAATATGTTGAAATTATACCAAAACTAAAAAATCTTTTCATCTATATAGTTTAGATCTGGACAACCACAAGAGGCAGTAAGTGAGTGCGTGCTAACCCTGACCACCTGGAAGTTTCTGTAATAAAATATAACTATTATCGCGAACATTTTGTAAGAAATAAATTATTTTGTACTTTGGAAACTCTTAACAACGCAAGATTTACTAGGGTACTTTCTAATGAACGCCGGGATAAGCATTGTATCCATAAAAACGTATATATTTAAATATATTTATATTACTAGCAAATAAGCAAATAGATGTATACATATATATATGCTTCTTTTCATGCAAAGCTGCATAAGGGCTATCTGTGCTAACCAGCTTTAATTTTGAAATGATGTCAATAGCATCCACCGTTTTAGCTACTTCAATCGAATAATGAGATTATAATGCACACACGGTCCCAAGATACGAAACGCAATTCTGTCGTAATGTGACGCGAACCATAGGCTATCGAATTCATAGTCCGGTATACTAACCGTTAGGCTATGCCCATTTTGTAATGAATTACAACTCTGTGATTAAATAATTCCTTCACCTGAACGATAAGAGAAGTAAAATTAATTTTATTTTGGATAATATTTGTTTACTTAAGTGCAAGGCTGTACAATTTATGTTGTGTCCAGTGCAAGGATCGAATCTAAAGTTTTAACATTATAAGGCCAGATTTTAATGGCATTTAGCTGATCGGTTTCAAATATTTACAAAACAATGCAGCTTATGCAAAACCTACCGAGGTTGTGATGTTTGTTTGCTTTGTGATGGTGTCAAGTACGAATGTGGTAAAAATGGGAAAATGTTTTTCTTCTAATAATCCCATCGGACAATAAATAGTTGGGAATTTATACTGGAACGTCAACAAAGGAATTTAGTTAATCAGAGTGAAATGGGAGGATCGTAATGGCCGTTCTAGTTTTTCATTGATATTTATCTATCGTCTTAACATCTCATTTCAATTACTACCATAGCCATTAATCTGTACTACTAAAAAAAAACTGTAAAAACTGCTTTAATTCGTTCATTCTTGGACAGTAAGTCGAAATTTGGAGTATTTCTTCCTCTCTATACAGGCGTATTACATTAATCTTGGTTGATTTTGAGCATTGATATTTATATGAAGCACGAAAACTTTGGCTTCATCTCTCTATTACTAACACTATATTAATCTAGAACTGAGATATATGTGTGTGCTACTGATATTGTTTGTAGTTCCTGCAAGTAATAATGATGTATATTTGTAAGCATCGTGAATTGATTGTTACGACTATTCTTAACTTAAACGATGTAGGCATCATTTTACATGAATTGGAAAGAACGGCACCACTTCGAGAATATTACAATGAAAAGGTTTTTCCACTTACATTAAGAAACATATATTTAAGTAAAAATAATATGTAAGCCAAAAAATACAATTCTTATAACAATAATAAATATATGCTATCCTAGTCTAACTGGTTCATAAGAAAATACATATTTATAAATATTCAAGATAGGGATTTAATCATAAAAAGCATTTTTATTATTTATAGAATCAAAAATCAAAATGAATTAGCATTTATAAATTATAAAACTGTTTGCAAGTAAAAACAATTATTTTTCAGTAATGGAAAGAAAAGTATAGCTTTCCTCTTTTCTAATATTGCAAAAATTAGCACATTTGCTTTACAGAAATTTTGTGTTCATAAACAAGCAGCAAAGGCTTACAGAAATTTGATACTACTTGCTACTTACCATTTATATACAGTAGCCTGTACTGTTTCCAAACAGAAACAGTGTATAAGGAAAAGCCGTTGAAAAGGGTTTCGATCGATAGATTTGTGGTCGCGTTCCTTGCCATGTTTAACCATCAATGGTTTGCTACTAGTCCGAGTCACAATGTTTATAACTACAGATTCATAAATAATAGACTAATTTAAATAAATCAATTACAGCGTTGCATCCTCATTAACCTCAGTGTAAGTTTCCTATAAGCGATGTATCAACCAAGTCAGAAGGCTCGTCAGGATCTCAACGGTTTTTATCCCATGAAACAAGCATCCGTCTAATCATACAGATGGCTGAAGGTTCCTGGGAATTAGGAAAGTACCATGCATAACCTAATAACTAGGTAAAACAACAATATATTTATAAACATGTTGTAGAAAGGAAGAAAAAACAACACACCCTTTTCTATAACATGCAGTTATAAGTAGACTAAAACATTACTGTTTTTGTATGTATATTTAATACATAAAATCAAACAAATTACGTGAAATAGACGGCGAGTTTTACTTTATCAAATTACTGCCCCTTTTGCACTTCAGTGTAATTGTTTAACGTAAAACAAGGAGGTTTACCCAACCTATATATGTTCATTTCCAAAGTATCGATCTTATGTGATAAAAGTAATAAGTGATCACAATGTTAAGCTTAATAAAATTTTTTTACACGAACTTATTAATTTCCACATCCCAGTAGCTTCAGTGGTAAACTTGAGTACTTATGACAGTACAAACCTGGGTTCGATCTCTGCAGATAATCTATTGTGCAGCTTTGCTCTAAAAAAAAATAAATAAAATTTTAATAGGGTAAGAAAAACCTAAATAATTTAAAATATCATACAGAATTTATCCACTGCGTCTTTGGATGTATTAGAATACTAATACTTTTTTTTCTCAGTATAGGAAATATTTTCATACTGGTATATGTATATAAATGTGTATATATATATATATATATAATTTTTGGTATTGCCATTACTAACTAAAAAAACACTGTTATGTATTAGAAATTCGAATAGTCCGAAGCCGAGTTAACTGATAATTTAAATTTAGTAGTTAAACTGAACTTTGGACTTAGTATTTAAGTATATGCCGATATTGTAATCAATTTACGATACTTGCCAACAAGATTGATACACACACCGTCTTCGTTTTTAACACAAATACGTTTTAATATACACACAACAGTACAATTTACAGTAAAAATTATTACAAATAGTTAATACAAAGATTTATAAACAAAAGTTTCACAAACTTATAAACAATATAAAATCTTTATTCTAGTTTGGAACTCCCTTGATATCTTATCGATGGTTTACAATGAGCGACTTAATTACGAGTTGATGTAGATACGATTCGCCGGGAAGCTAGTTAACTTTGTCCTTTGCCACACACTGAGCTCTCCACGATG